>NC_142818.1:5767943-6067943 GCF_057945365.1 Rhopilema esculentum
ATTTTTTTTAAGAAATTGAAAATTTTTGAGATTTTTTGCAGGTCCGGGGTCATGAAGTTTTTCAAAAATGACTAAGTCCCTATTTTCATAATATGAGTCTAAAATTCACCGAAATTAACTGAAATGGTGTTCGGAACGTAAATAAAAAATTTTTATGTTGTTTCTATTAAAAAATTTTTTTTTGAGAAATTCAAAATTTTTGAGTCTTTTTGCAGGTCTGGGGCCATGAATTTTTTCAAAAAAGACTAAGTCCCTTTTTTCATAATATGCGTCTTAAATTCACCGAAATTACCTGAAATGGTGTTCGAAGCGTAAATAAAGACTCTTGATGTTGTTTCGATTGAAAAAAATTTTCTTTGAGAAATTCAATATTTTTGAGACTTTTTGCATGTCCGGGGCCATGAATTTTTTCAAAAAAGACTAAGTCCCTATTTTCATAATATGAGTCTAAAATTCACCGAAATTACCTGAAAAGGTGTTCGGAGCGTAATAAAAGACTTTTTATGTTGTTTCGATAAAAAAATTTTTTTTGAGAAATTCAAAATTTTTGAGATTTTTTGCAGGTCCGGGGTCATGAATTTTTTCAAAAAAGACTAAGTCCCTATTTTCATAATATGAGTCTAAAATTCACCGAAATTACCTGAAATGGTGTTCGGAGCGTAAATAGAGAGTTTTTATGTTGTTTTGATGAAAAAAGTTTTTTTTGAGAATTTCAAAATTTTATAGATTTTTTGCAGGTCCGGGGTCATGAAATTTTTCAAAAAAGACTAAGTCCCTATTTTCATAATATGAGTCTAAAATTCATCTAAATTACCTGAAATGGTGTTTGGAAAGTAACTTAAGACTTTTTATGCTGTTTCGATGAAAAACATTTTTTTTGAGAAATTCAAAATTTTTGAGATTTTTTCAGGTCCGGGGTCATGAATTTTTTCAAAAATGACTAAGTCCCTATTTTCATAAAAGGAGTCTAAAATTCACCGAATTTACCTGAAATGGTGTTCGGAGCGTAAATAAAGACTTTTTATGTTGTTTTGATGAAAAAAAATTTTTTTTGAGAAATTCAAAATTTTTGAGATTTTTTGCAGGTCCGGGGTCATGAATTTTTTCAAAAATGACTAAGTTCCTATTTTCATAATACGAGTCTAAAATTCACCGAAATTACCTGAAATGGTGTTCGGAGCGTAAATAAAGACTTTTTATGTTGTTTTGATGAAAAAAAAATTTTTTTGAGAAATTCAAAATTTTTGAGATTTTTTGCAGGTCCGGATTCATGAATTTTTTCATAAATGACTAAGTCCCTGTTTTCATAATACGAGTCTAAAATTCACCGAAATTAGCTGAAATGGTGTTCGGAGCGTAAATAAAGACTTTTTATGTTGTTTTGATGAAAAAAAATTTTTTTGAGAAATTCAACATTTTTGAGATTTTTTGCAGGTCCGGGGTCATGAATTTTTTCAAAAATGACTAAGTCCCTTTTTTCAAAATAGGAGTCTAAAATTCACCGAATTTACCTGAAATGGTGTTCGGAGCGTAAATAAAGACTTTTTATGTTGTTTTGATGAAAAAAAATTTTTTTTGAGAAATTCAAAATTTTTGAGATTTTTTGCAGGTCCGGGGTCATGAATTTTTTCAAAAATGACTAAGTTCCTATTTTCATAATACGAGTCTAAAATTCACCGAAATTACCTGAAATGGTGTTCGGAGCGTAAATAAAGACATTTTATGTTGTTTCAATGAAAAAAAAATTTTTTGAGAAATTCCAAATTTTTGAGATTTTTTGCAGGTCCGGGGTCATGAATTTTTTCAAAAATGACTAAGTTCTTATTTTTATAATACGACTCTAAAATTCACCGAAATTACCTGAAATGGTGTTCGGAGCGTAAATAAAGACATTTTATGTTGTTTCAATGAAAAAAATTTTTTTTGAGAAATTCAAAATTTTTGAGATTTTTTGCAGGTCTGGGGTCATGAATTTTTTCAAAAATGACTAATTCCCTATTTTCATAATATCAGTCTAAAATTCACCGAAATTACCTGAAATGGTGTTCGGAGCGTAAATAAAGACTTTTTATGTTGTTTTGATCAAAAAAAATTTTTTTTGAGAAATTCAATATTTTTGAGACTTTTTGCATGTCCGGGGCCATAAATTTTTTCAAAAAAGACTAAGTCCCTATTTTCATAATATGAGTCTAAAATTCACCGAAATTACCTGAAATGGTGTTCGGAACGTAAATAAAAAAGTTTTATGTTGTTTCTATAAAAAAAATTTTTTTTGAGAAATTCAAAATTTTTGAGTTTTTTTGCAGGTCTGGGGTCATGAATTTTTTCAAAAATGACTAAGTCCCTATTGCCATAATATGAGTCTAAAATTCACCGAAATTACCTGAAATGGTGTTCGGAGCGTAATAAAAGACTTTTTATGTTGTTTCGATAAAAAAAAATTTTTTTGAGAAATTCAAAATTTTTGAGATTTTTTGCAGGTCCGGGGTCATGAATTTTTTCAAATAAGAATAAGTCCCTATTTTCATAATATGAGTCTGAAATTCACCGAAATTACCTGAAATGGTGTTCGGAGCGTAAATAAAGACTTTTTATGTTGCTTCCATGAAAAAATTTTTTTTAAGAAATTGAAAATTTTTGAGATTTTTTGCAGGTCCGGGGTCATGAAGTTTTTCAAAAATGACTAAGTCCCTATTTTCATAATATGAGTCTAAAATTCACCGAAATTAACTGAAATGGTGTTCGGAACGTAAATAAAAAATTTTTATGTTGTTTCTATTAAAAAAATTTTTTTTGAGAAATTCAAAATTTTTGAGTCTTTTTGCAGGTCTGGGGCCATGAATTTTTTCAAAAAAGACTAAGTCCCTTTTTTCATAATATGCGTCTTAAATTCACCGAAATTACCTGAAATGGTGTTCGAAGCGTAAATAAAGACTCTTGATGTTGTTTCGATTGAAAAAAATTTTCTTTGAGAAATTCAATATTTTTGAGACTTTTTGCATGTCCGGGGCCATGAATTTTTTCAAAAAAGACTAAGTCCCTATTTTCATAATATGAGTCTAAAATTCACCGAAATTACCTGAAATGGTGTTCGGAGCGTAATAAAAGACTTTTTATGTTGTTTCGATAAAAAAATTTTTTTTGAGAAATTCAAAATTTTTGAGATTTTTTGCAGGTCCGGGGTCATGAATTTTTTCAAAAAAGACTAAGTCCCTATTTTCATAATATGAGTCTAAAATTCACCGAAATTACCTGAAATGGTGTTCGGAGCGTAAATAGAGAGTTTTT
The DNA here is from genome assembly GCF_057945365.1 of Rhopilema esculentum. Classification (NCBI taxonomy): domain Eukaryota; kingdom Metazoa; phylum Cnidaria; class Scyphozoa; order Rhizostomeae; family Rhizostomatidae; genus Rhopilema; species Rhopilema esculentum. The sequence continues at coordinate 5,771,232 of NC_142818.1, forward strand.
ATGTTGTTTTGATGAAAAAAGTTTTTTTTGAGAATTTCAAAATTTTATAGATTTTTTGCAGGTCCGGGGTCATGAAATTTTTCAAAAAAGACTAAGTCCCTATTTTCATAATATGAGTCTAAAATTCACCGAAATTACCTGAAATGGTGTTCATAGCGTAATAAAAGACTTTTTATGTTGTTTTGATGAAAAAAGTTTTTTTTGAGAATTTCAAAATTTTTGAGTCTTTTTGCAGGTCTGGGGCCATGAATTTTTTCAAAAAAGACTAAGTCCCTTTTTTCATAATATGCGTCTTAAATTCACCGAAATTACCTGAAATGGTGTTCGAAGCGTAAATAAAGACTCTTGATGTTGTTTCGATTGAAAAAAATTTTCTTTGAGAAATTCAATATTTTTGAGACTTTTTGCATGTCCGGGGCCATGAATTTTTTCAAAAAAGACTAAGTCCCTATTTTCATAATATGAGTCTAAAATTCACCGAAATTACCTGAAATGGTGTTCGGAGCGTAATAAAAGACTTTTTATGTTGTTTCGATAAAAAAATTTTTTTTGAGAAATTCAAAATTTTTGAGATTTTTTGCAGGTCCGGGGTCATGAATTTTTTCAAAAAAGACTAAGTCCCTATTTTCATAATATGAGTCTAAAATTCACCGAAATTACCTGAAATGGTGTTCGGAGCGTAAATAGAGAGTTTTTATGTTGTTTTGATGAAAAAAGTTTTTTTTGAGAATTTCAAAATTTTATAGATTTTTTGCAGGTCCGGGGTCATGAAATTTTTCAAAAAAGACTAAGTCCCTATTTTCATAATATGAGTCTAAAATTCACCGAAATTACCTGAAATGGTGTTCATAGCGTAATAAAAGACTTTTTATGTTGTTTTGATGAAAAAAGTTTTTTTTGAGAATTTCAAAATTTTTGAGATTTTTTGCAGGTCCGGGGTCATGAATTTTTTCAAAAAAGACTAAGTCCCTATTTTCATAATATGAGTCTAAAATTCACCGAAATTACCTGAAATGGTGTTCGGAGCGTAAATAGAGAGTTTTTATGTTGTTTTGATGAAAAAAGTTTTTTTTGAGAAATTCAAAATTTTATAGATTTTTTGCAGGTCCGGGGTCATGAAGTTTTTCAAAAATGACTAAGTCCCTATTTTCATAATATGAGTCTAAAATTCACCGAAATTAACTGAAATGGTGTTCGGAATGTAAATAAAAAATTTTTATGTTGTTTCTATTAAAAAATTTTTTTTTGAGAAATTCAAAATTTTTGAGTCTTTTTGCAGGTCTGGGGCCATGAATTTTTTCAAAAAAGACTAAGTCCCTTTTTTCATAATATGCGTCTTAAATTCACCGAAATTACCTGAAATGGTGTTCGAAGCGTAAATAAAGACTCTTGATGTTGTTTCGATTGAAAAAAATTTTCTTTGAGAAATTCAATATTTTTGAGACTTTTTGCATGTCCGGGGCCATGAATTTTTTCAAAAAAGACTAAGTCCCTATTTTCATAATATGAGTCTAAAATTCACCGAAATTACCTGAAATGGTGTTCGGAGCGTAATAAAAGACTTTTTATGTTGTTTCGATAAAAAAATTTTTTTTGAGAAATTCAAAATTTTTGAGATTTTTTGCAGGTCCGGGGTCATGAATTTTTTCAAAAAAGACTAAGTCCCTATTTTCATAATATGAGTCTAAAATTCACCGAAATTACCTGAAATGGTGTTCGGAGCGTAAATAGAGAGTTTTTATGTTGTTTTGATGAAAAAAGTTTTTTTTGAGAATTTCAAAATTTTATAGATTTTTTGCAGGTCCGGGGTCATGAAATTTTTCAAAAAAGACTAAGTCCCTATTTTCATAATATGAGTCTAAAATTCACCGAAATTACCTGAAATGGTGTTCATAGCGTAATAAAAGACTTTTTATGTTGTTTTGATGAAAAAAGTTTTTTTTGAGAATTTCAAAATTTTTGAGATTTTTTGCAGGTCCGGGGTCATGAATTTTTTCAAAAAAGACTAAGTCCCTATTTTCATAATATGAGTCTAAAATTCACCGAAATTACCTGAAATGGTGTTCGGAGCGTAAATAGAGAGTTTTTATGTTGTTTTGATGAAAAAAGTTTTTTTTGAGAAATTCAAAATTTTATAGATTTTTTGCAGGTCCGGGGTCATGAAATTTTTCAAAAAAGACTAAGTCCCTATTTTCATAATATGAGTCTAAAATTCACCGAAATTACCTGAAATGGTGTTCATAGCGTAATTAAAGACTTTTTATGTTGTTTCGATGAAAAAAATTTTTTTTGAGAAATTCAAAATTTTTGAGATTTTTTCCAGGTCCGGGGTCATAAATTTTTTCAAAAAAGAATAAGTCCCTTTTTTCATAATATGCGTCTTAAATTCACCGAAATTACCTGAAATGGTGTTCGAAGCGTAAATAAAGACTGTTGATGTTGTTTCGATTGAAAAAAATTTTCTTTGAGAAATTCAAAATTTTTGAGATCTTTTGCATGTCCGGGGTCATGAATTTTTTCAAAAATGACTAAGTCCCTTTTTTATAATATGAGTCAAAAATTCACCAAAATTACCTGAAATGGTACTCGGAGCATAAATCAAGACTTTATTGTTTGTTTTGAGTGCAACGTTTCTCTTGGAAAATTACATATTTTTTTAGGTTTTTTGCCAATTTGGGTTTCAAAGATTCTACCTTTCTTTCTTTCTTTTTTCAGATTTCACTTGAAGGTTCAAGCAAATTTCTTCGAATGATCTCAGAAAGGTATTTTCTCAGCATTCTAGGTTGATTCGAGTGAAAAAATGTTTTTGAAAAAATGTCAAAATTTTTGAGATTTTTTGCAGGTCCGGGGTCATAAATTTTTTCGAATATGACTAAGTCCCCATTTTCCAAAATATGAGTCTAAAATTCACCTAAATTACCGGAAATGGCGTTCGGAACGTATATAAAGACTTTTTATGTTGTTTCGATGAAAGAAATTTTTTCAGAAATTCAAAATTTTTGAAATTTTTTGCAGGTCCGGGGTCATGAATTTTTTCAAAAATTACTAAGTCCCTATTTTCATAATATGAGTCTAAAATTCACCGAAATTACCTGAAATGGTGTTTGGAGCGTAAATAAAGACTTTTTATGTTGTTTTGATGAAAAAATTTTTTTTTGAGAAATTCAACATTTTTGAGATTTTTTGCAGGTCCGGGGTCATGAATTTTTTCAAAAATGACTAAGTCCGTATTTTCATAATATGAGTCTAAAATTCACCGAAATTACCTGAAATGGTGTTCGGAGCGTAATAAAAGACTTTTTATGTTGTTTCGATAAAAAAATTTTTTTTGAGAAATTCAAAATTTTTGAGATTTTTTGCAGGTCCGGGGTCATGAATTTTTTCAAAAAAGACTAAGTCCCTATTTTCATAATATGAGTCTAAAATTCACCGAAATTACCTGAAATGGTGTTCGGAGCGTAAATAGAGAGTTTTTATGTTGTTTTGATGAAAAAAGTTTTTTTTGAGAATTTCAAAATTTTATAGATTTTTTGCAGGTCCGGGGTCATGAAATTTTTCAAAAAAGACTAAGTCCCTATTTTCATAATATGAGTCTAAAATTCACCGAAATTACCTGAAATGGTGTTCATAGCGTAATAAAAGACTTTTTATGTTGTTTTGATGAAAAAAGTTTTTTTTGAGAATTTCAAAATTTTTGAGATTTTTTGCAGGTCCGGGGTCATGAATTTTTTCAAAAAAGACTAAGTCCCTATTTTCATAATATGAGTCTAAAATTCACCGAAATTACCTGAAATGGTGTTCGGAGCGTAAATAGAGAGTTTTTATGTTGTTTTGATGAAAAAAGTTTTTTTTGAGAAATTCAAAATTTTATAGATTTTTTGCAGGTCCGGGGTCATGAAGTTTTTCAAAAATGACTAAGTCCCTATTTTCATAATATGAGTCTAAAATTCACCGAAATTAACTGAAATGGTGTTCGGAATGTAAATAAAAAATTTTTATGTTGTTTCTATTAAAAAATTTTTTTTTGAGAAATTCAAAATTTTTGAGTCTTTTTGCAGGTCTGGGGCCATGAATTTTTTCAAAAAAGACTAAGTCCCTTTTTTCATAATATGCGTCTTAAATTCACCGAAATTACCTGAAATGGTGTTCGAAGCGTAAATAAAGACTCTTGATGTTGTTTCGATTGAAAAAAATTTTCTTTGAGAAATTCAATATTTTTGAGACTTTTTGCATGTCCGGGGCCATGAATTTTTTCAAAAAAGACTAAGTCCCTATTTTCATAATATGAGTCTAAAATTCACCGAAATTACCTGAAATGGTGTTCGGAGCGTAATAAAAGACTTTTTATGTTGTTTCGATAAAAAAATTTTTTTTGAGAAATTCAAAATTTTTGAGATTTTTTGCAGGTCCGGGGTCATGAAATTTTTCAAAAAAGACTAAGTCCCTATTTTCATAATATGAGTCTAAAATTCACCGAAATTACCTGAAATGGTGTTCATAGCGTAATAAAAGACTTTTTATGTTGTTTTGATGAAAAAAGTTTTTTTTGAGAATTTCAAAATTTTTGAGATTTTTTGCAGGTCCGGGGTCATGAATTTTTTCAAAAAAGACTAAGTCCCTATTTTCATAATATGAGTCTAAAATTCACCGAAATTACCTGAAATGGTGTTCGGAGCGTAAATAGAGAGTTTTTATGTTGTTTTGATGAAAAAAGTTTTTTTTGAGAAATTCAAAATTTTATAGATTTTTTGCAGGTCCGGGGTCATGAAATTTTTCAAAAAAGACTAAGTCCCTATTTTCATAATATGAGTCTAAAATTCACCGAAATTACCTGAAATGGTGTTCATAGCGTAATTAAAGACTTTTTATGTTGTTTCGATGAAAAAAATTTTTTTTGAGAAATTCAAAATTTTTGAGATTTTTTCCAGGTCCGGGGTCATAAATTTTTTCAAAAAAGAATAAGTCCCTTTTTTCATAATATGCGTCTTAAATTCACCGAAATTACCTGAAATGGTGTTCGAAGCGTAAATAAAGACTGTTGATGTTGTTTCGATTGAAAAAAATTTTCTTTGAGAAATTCAAAATTTTTGAGATCTTTTGCATGTCCGGGGTCATGAATTTTTTCAAAAATGACTAAGTCCCTTTTTTATAATATGAGTCAAAAATTCACCAAAATTACCTGAAATGGTACTCGGAGCATAAATCAAGACTTTATTGTTTGTTTTGAGTGCAACGTTTCTCTTGGAAAATTACATATTTTTTTAGGTTTTTTGCCAATTTGGGTTTCAAAGATTCTACCTTTCTTTCTTTCTTTTTTCAGATTTCACTTGAAGGTTCAAGCAAATTTCTTCGAATGATCTCAGAAAGGTATTTTCTCAGCATTCTAGGTTGATTCGAGTGAAAAAATGTTTTTGAAAAAATGTCAAAATTTTTGAGATTTTTTGCAGGTCCGGGGTCATAAATTTTTTCGAATATGACTAAGTCCCCATTTTCCAAAATATGAGTCTAAAATTCACCTAAATTACCGGAAATGGCGTTCGGAACGTATATAAAGACTTTTTATGTTGTTTCGATGAAAGAAATTTTTTCAGAAATTCAAAATTTTTGAAATTTTTTGCAGGTCCGGGGTCATGAATTTTTTCAAAAATTACTAAGTCCCTATTTTCATAATATGAGTCTAAAATTCACCGAAATTACCTGAAATGGTGTTTGGAGCGTAAATAAAGACTTTTTATGTTGTTTTGATGAAAAAATTTTTTTTTGAGAAATTCAACATTTTTGAGATTTTTTGCAGGTCCGGGGTCATGAATTTTTTCAAAAATGACTAAGTCCGTATTTACATAATATGAGTCTAAAATTCACCGAAAATACCTGAAATGGTATTCGGAGCGTAAATAAAGACTTTTTATGTTGTTTCCATTAAAAAAATTTTTTTGAGAAATTCAAAATTTTTGAGATTTTTTGCAGGTCCGGGGTCATGAATTTTTTCAAAAATGACTAAGTCCCTATTTACATAATATGAGTCTAAAATTCACCGAATTTACCGGAAATGGTGTTCGGAGCGTACATAAAGTTTTTTATGTTGTTTCTATGAAAAAAATTTTTTTTGAGAAATTAAAAATTTTTGAGATTTTTTGCAGGTCCGGATTCATGAATTTTTTCATAAATGACTAAGTCCCTATTTTCATAATACGAGTCTAAAATTCACCGAAATTAGCTGAAATGGTGTTCGGAGCGTAAATAAAGACTTTTTATGTTGTTTTGATGAAAAAATTTTTTTTTGAGAAATTCAACATTTTTGAGATTTTTTGCAGGTCCGGATTCATGAATTTTTTCATAAATGACTAAGTCCCTATTTTCATAATACGAGTCTAAAATTCACCGAAATTAGCTGAAATGGTGTTCGGAGCGTAAATAAAGACTTTTTATGTTGTTTTGATGAAAAAATTTTTTTTTGAGAAATTCAACATTTTTGAGATTTTTTGCAGGTCCGGGGTCATGAATTTTTTCAAAAATGACTAAGTCCCTTTTTTCAAAATAGGAGTCTAAAATTCACCGAATTTACCTGAAATGGTGTTCGGAGCGTAAATAAAGACTTTTTATGTTGTTTTGATGAAAAAAAATTTTTTTTGAGAAATTCAAAATTTTTGAGATTTTTTGCAGGTTTGGGGTCATGAATTTTTTCAAAAATGACTAATTCCCTATTTTCATAATATCAGTCTAAAATTCACCGAATTTACCGGAAATGGTGTTCGGAGCGTACATAAAGTTTTTTATGTTGTTTCTATGAAAAAAATTTTTTTTGAGAAATTAAAAATTTTTGAGATTTTTTGCAGGTCCGGATTCATGAATTTTTTCATAAATGACTAAGTCCCTATTTTCATAATACGAGTCTAAAATTCACCGAAATTAGCTGAAATGGTGTTCGGAGCGTAAATAAAGACTTTTTATGTTGTTTTGATGAAAAAAATTTTTTTTGAGAAATTCAACATTTTTGAGATTTTTTGCAGGTCCGGGGTCATGAATTTTTTCAAAAATGACTAAGTCCCTTTTTTCAAAATAGGAGTCTAAAATTCACCGAATTTACCTGAAATGGTGTTCGGAGCGTAAATAAAGACTTTTTATGTTGTTTTGATGAAAAAAAATTTTTTTTGAGAAATTCAAAATTTTTGAGATTTTTTGCAGGTTTGGGGTCATGAGTTTTTTCAAAAATGACTAATTCCCTATTTTCATAATATCAGTCTAAAATTCACCGAAATTACCTGAAATGGTGTTCGGAGCGTACATAAAGTTTTTTATGTTGTTTCTATGAAAAAAATTTTTTTTGAGAAATTAAAAATTTTTGAGATTTTTTGCAGGTCCGGATTCATGAATTTTTTCATAAATGACTAAGTCCCTATTTTCATAATACGAGTCTAAAATTCACCGAAATTAGCTGAAATGGTGTTCGGAGCGTAAATAAAGACTTTTTATGTTGTTTTGATGAAAAAAATTTTTTTTGAGAAATTCAACATTTTTGAGATTTTTTGCAGGTCCGGGGTCATGAATTTTTTCAAAAATGACTAAGTCCCTTTTTTCAAAATAGGAGTCTAAAATTCACCGAATTTACCTGAAATGGTGTTCGGAGCGTAAATAAAGACTTTTTATGTTGTTTTGATGAAAAAAAATTTTTTTTGAGAAATTCAAAATTTTTGAGATTTTTTGCAGGTTTGGGGTCATGAATTTTTTCAAAAATGACTAATTCCCTATTTTCATAATATCAGTCTAAAATTCACCGAATTTACCGGAAATGGTGTTCGGAGCGTACATAAAGTTTTTTATGTTGTTTCTATGAAAAAAATTTTTTTTGAGAAATTAAAAATTTTTGAGATTTTTTGCAGGTCCGGATTCATGAATTTTTTCATAAATGACTAAGTCCCTATTTTCATAATACGAGTCTAAAATTCACCGAAATTAGCTGAAATGGTGTTCGGAGCGTAAATAAAGACTTTTTATGTTGTTTTGATGAAAAAAATTTTTTTTGAGAAATTCAACATTTTTGAGATTTTTTGCAGGTCCGGGGTCATGAATTTTTTCAAAAATGACTAAGTCCCTTTTTTCAAAATAGGAGTCTAAAATTCACCGAATTTACCTGAAATGGTGTTCGGAGCGTAAATAAAGACTTTTTATGTTGTTTTGATGAAAAAAAATTTTTTTTGAGAAATTCAAAATTTTTGAGATTTTTTGCAGGTTTGGGGTCATGAGTTTTTTCAAAAATGACTAATTCCCTATTTTCATAATATCAGTCTAAAATTCACCGAAATTACCTGAAATGGTGTTCGGAGCGTAAATAAAGACTTTTTATGTTGTTTTGATCAAAAAAAATTTTTTTTGAGAAATTCAATATTTTTGAGACTTTTTGCATGTCCGGGGCCATGAATTTTTTCAAAAAAGACTAAGTCCCTATTTTCATAATATGAGTCTAAAATTCACCGAAATTACCTGAAATGGTGTTCGGAACGTAAATAAAAAATTTTTATGTTGTTTCTATGGAAAAAATTTTTTTTGAGAAATTCAAAATTTTTGAGTTTTTTTGCAGGTCTGGGGTCATGAATTTTTTCAAAAATGACTAAGTCCCTATTGCCATAATATGAGTCTAAAATTCACCGAAATTACCTGAAATGGTGTTCGGAGCGTAAAAAAAGACTTTTTATGTTGTTTCGATAAAAAAAAATTTTTTTGAGAAATTCAAAATTTTTGAGATTTTTTGCAGGTCCGGGGTCATGAATTTTTTCAAAAAAGACTAAGTCCCTTTTTTCATAATATGAGTCTAAAATTCACCGAAATTACCTGAAATGGTGTTCGGAGCGTAAATAGAGAGTTTTTATGTTGTTTTGATGAAAAAAGTTTTTTTTGAGAATTTCAAAATTTTTGAGATTTTTTGCAGGTCCGGGGTCATGAATTTTTTCAAAAAAGACTAAGTCCCTATTTTCATAATATGAGTCTAAAATTCACCGAAATTACCTGAAATGGTGTTCGGAGCGTAAATAGAGAGTTTTTATGATGTTTTGATGAAAAAAGTTTTTTTTGAGAAATTCAAAATTTTATAGATTTTTTGCAGGTCCGGGGTCATGAAATTTTTCAAAAAAGACTAAGTCCCTATTTTCATAATATGAGTCTAAAATTCACCGAAATTACCTGAAATGGTGTTCATAGCGTAATTAAAGACTTTTTATGTTGTTTCGATCAAAAAATTTTTTTTTGAGAAATTCAAAATTTTTGAGATTTTTTCCAGGTCCGGGGTCATGAATTTTTTCAAATAAGAATAAGTCCCTATTTTCATAATATGAGTCTGAAATTCACCGAAATTACCTGAAATGGTGTTCGGAGCGTAAATAAAGACTTTTTATGTTGCTTCGATGAAAAAATTTTTTTTAAGAATTTGAAAATTTTTGAGATTTTTTGCAGGTCCGGGGTCATGAAGTTTTTCAAAAATGACTAAGTCCCTATTTTCATAATATGAGTCTAAAATTCACCGAAATTACCTGAAATGGTGTTCGGAACGTAAATAAAAAATTTTTATGTTGTTTCTATTAAAAAATTTTTTTTGAGAAATTCAAAATTTTTGAGTCTTCTTGCAGGTCTGGGGTCATGAATTTTTTCAAAAAAGAATAAGTCCCCTTTTTCATAATATGCGTCTTAAATTCACCGAAATTACCTGAAATGGTGTTCGAAGTGTAAATAAAGACTCTTGATGTTGTTTCGATTGAAAAAAATTTTCTTTCAGAAATTCAAAATTTTTGAGATCTTTTGCATGTCTGGGGTCATGAATTTTTTCAAAAATGACTAAGTCCCTTTTTTATAATATGAGTCAAAAATTCACCAAAATTACCTGAAATGGTACTCGGAGCATAAATCAAGACTTTATTGTTTGTTTTGAGTGCAACGTTTCTCTTGGAAAATTACATATTTTTTTAGGTTTTTTGCCAATTTGGGTTTCAAAGATTCTACCTTTCTTTCTTTCTTTTTTCAGATTTCACTTGAAGGTTCAAGCAAATTTCTTCGAATGATCTCAGAAAGGTATTTTCTCAGCATTCTAGGTTGATTCGAGTGAAAAAATGTTTTTGAAAAAATGTCAAAATTTTTGAGATTTTTTGCAGGTCCGGGGTCATAAATTTTTTCGAATATGACTAAGTCCCCATTTTCCAAAATATGAGTCTAAAATTCACCTAAATTACCGGAAATGGCGTTCGGAACGTATATAAAGACTTTTTATGTTGTTTCGATGAAAGAAATTTTTTCAGAAATTCAAAATTTTTGAAATTTTTTGCAGGTCCGGGGTCATGAATTTTTTCAAAAATTACTAAGTCCCTATTTTCATAATATGAGTCTAAAATTCACCGAAATTACCTGAAATGGTGTTTGGAGCGTAAATAAAGACTTTTTATGTTGTTTCAATGAAAAAATTTTTTTTTGAGAAGTTCAAAATTTTTGAGATTTTTTGCAGGTCCGGGGTCATGAATTTTTTCAAAAATTAGTAAGTCCCTATTTGCATAATTTGAGTCTAAAATTCCCCAAAGTTACCCGAAATGATGTTCCGATGACTTTCTATGTTGTTTCGATGAAAAAAAAATTTTTTGAGAAATTCAAAATTTTTGAGATTTTTTGCAGGTCCAGGGTCATGAATTTTTTCAAAAATGACCAAGTCTCTATTTACATAATATGAGTCGAAAATTCACCAAAATTACCCGAAATGGTGTTCGGAGCGTAAATAAAAAATTTTTATGTTGTTTCTATGAAAAAATTTTTTTTTGAGAAATTCAAAATTTTTGAGTTTTTTTGCAGGTCTGGGGTCATGAATTTTTTCAAAAATGACTAAGTCCCTATTGCCATAATATGAGTCTAAAATTCACCGAAATTACCTGAAATGGTGTTCGGAGCGTAATAAAAGACTTTTTATGTTGTTTCGATAAAAAAAAATTTTTTTGAGAAATTCAAAATTTTTGAGATTTTTTGCAGGTCCGGGGTCATGAATTTTTTCAAAAATGACTAAGTCCCTATTTTCATAATATGAGTCTAAAATTCACCGAAATTACCTGAAATGGTGTTCGGAGCGTAAATAGAGAGTTTTTATGTTGTTTTGATGAAAAAAGTTTTTTTTGAGAATTTCAAAATTTTTGAGATTTTTTGCAGGTCCGGGGTCATGAATTTTTTCAAAAAAGACTAAGTCCCTATTTTCATAATATGAGTCTAAAATTCACCGAAATTACCTGAAATGGTGTTTGGAGCGTAAATAAAGACTTTTTATGTTGTTTCAATGAAAAAATTTTTTTTTGAGAAGTTCAAAATTTTTGAGATTTTTTGCAGGTCCGGGGTCATGAATTTTTTCAAAATTAGTAAGTCCCTATTTGCATAATTTGAGTCTAAAATTCCCCAAAGTTACCCGAAATGATGTTCCGATGACTTTCTATGTTGTTTCGATGAAAAAAAAATTTTTTGAGAAATTCAAAATTTTTGAGATTTTTTGCAGGTCCAGGGTCATGAATTTTTTCAAAAATGACCAAGTCTCTATTTACATAATATGAGTCGAAAATTCACCAAAATTACCCGAAATGGTGTTCGGAGCGTAAATAAAGACTTTTTATGTTGTTTCGATGAAAAAAAAATTTTTTTGAGAAATTCAAAATTTTTGAGATTTTTTGCAGGTCCGGGGTCATGAATTTTTTCAAAAAAGACTAAGTCCCTATTTTCATAATATGAGTCTAAAATTCACCGAAATTACCTGAAATGGTGTTTGGAGCGTAAATAAAGACTTTTTATGTTGTTTCAATGAAAAAATATTTTTTTGAGAAGTTCAAAATTTTTGAGATTTTTTGCAGGTCCGGGGTCATGAATTTTTTCAAAAATTAGTAAGTCCCTATTTGCATAATTTGAGTCTAAAATTCCCCAAAGTTACCCGAAATGATGTTGCGATGACTTTCTATGTTGTTTCGATGAAAAAAAAATTTTTTGAGAAATTCAAAATTTTTGAGATTTTTTGCAGGTCCAGGGTCATGAATTTTTTCAAAAATGACCAAGTCTCTATTTACATAATATGAGTCGAAAATTCACCAAAATTACCCGAAATGGTGTTCGGAGCGTAAATAAAGACTTTTTATGTTGTTTCGATGAAAAAAAATTTTTTTGAGAAATTCACAATTTTTGAGATTTTTTACAGGTCCGGCGTCATGAATTTTTTCAAAAATGACCAAGTCCCTTTTTTTATAATATGAGTCTAAAATTCACCAAAATTACCTGAAATGGTATTCGGAGCATAAATCCAGACTTTATTGTTTGTTTTGAGTGAGACATTTTTCTTGGAAAATTACATATTTTTTTAGGTTTTTTGCCAATTTTGGTTTCAAAGATTCTATCTTTCTTTCTTTCTTTTTTCAGATTTCACTTGAAGGTTCAAGCAAATTTCTTCGAATGATCTCAGAAAGGTATTTTCTCCGCATTCTAGGTTGACTCGAGTAAAAAAATGTTTTTGAAAAAATGTCAAATTTTTCGAGATTTTTTGCAGGTCCGGGGTCATGAATTTTTTCAAAAATGACCAAGTCCCTATTTACATTTATATGAGTCTAAAATTCACCGAAATTACCTGAAATGGTGTTTGAAGCGTAAATAAAGACTTTTTATGTTGTTTCAATGAAAAAAATTTTTTTTGAGAAATTCAAACTTTTTGAGATTTTTTGCAGGTCCGGGGTCATGAATTTTTTCAAAAATTACTAAGTCCCTATTTTCATAATATGAGTCTAAAATTCACCGAAATTACCTGAAATGGTGTTCGAAGCGTAAATAAAGACTTTTTATGTTGTTTCAATGAAAAAAATTTTTTCTGAGAAATTCAAACTTTTTGAGATTTTTTGCAGGTCCGGGGTCATGAATTTTTTCAAAAATTACTAAGTCCCTATTTTCATAATATGAGTCTAAAATTCACCGAAATTACCTGAAATGGTGTTCGAAGCGTAAATAAAGACTTTTTATGTTGTTTCAATGAAAAAATTTTTTTTTGAGAAATTCAAAATTTTTGGGATTTTTTCAGGTCCGGGGTCATGAATTTTTTCAAAAATGATTAAGTCCCTACTTTCATAATATGAGTCTAATATACACCGAAGTCACGAAAAATGGTGTTTGCAGCGTCAATAAAGCTTTTTTTGTTGCATCGATCAAAAAAGTTTTTTTGAGAAATTCAAAATTTTTGTAATTTTTTGCAGGTCCGGGGCCATGAATTTTTTCAAAAATGGCTACGTCCCTATTTTCATAATATGAGTCTAACATTCACCGAAATTACACGAAATGGTGTTCGGAGCGTAAATAAAGATTTTTTATGTTGTTTCCATGCAAAAAATTTTTTTTGAGAAATTCAAAATTTTTGAGATTTTTGCAGGTCGGTGGTCATGAATTTTTTCAAAAATGATTAAGTCCCTATTTTTATAATATGAGTCTAATATACAACAAAATTACCCGAAATGGTGCTCGGAGCATCATCAAAGGCTTTTTATGTTTTTCGATCAAAAAATTTTTCTTTGAGAAATTTAACATTTTTGAGATTTTTTGCAGGTCCTGGGTCTTGAATTTTTTCAAAAATAACAAAGTCCCTATTTTCATAACATGAGTCTTAAATGCATCGAAATTACTCAAAATGTTTTTCGGAGTGTAAATAAAGGCTTTTTATGTTTTTTTTGAGAAAAAAAATTTTTTTGAGAAATTCAAAATTTTTGCAATTTTTTGCAGGTCCTGGGTCTTTAACTTTTTTCAAAAATAACCAAGTCCCTTTTTTCAAAACATGAGTCTAAAATACATCGAAATTACCCGAAATGGTTTTCGGAGTTTTAATAATGGCTTTTTATGTTGTTTCGATCAAATTTTTTTTAGAGCAATTCAAAATTTTTGCAATTTTTTGCAGGTCCTGGGTCATGAATTTTTTCAAAACTGACTAAGTCTCTATTTTGATAATATGAGTCTAAAATTCACCGAAATTACCTGAAATGGTGTTCGAAGCGTAAATAAAGACTTTTTATGTTGTTTCAATGAAAAAATTTTTTTTGAGAAATTCAAAATTTTTGGGATTTTTTCAGGTCCGGGGTCATGAATTTTTTCAAAAATGATTAAGTCCCTACTTTCATAATATGAGTCTAATATACACCGAAGTCACGAAAAATGGTGTTTGCAGCGTCAATAAAGCTTTTTTTGTTGCATCGATCAAAAAAGTTTTTTTGAGAAATTCAAAATTTTTGTAATTTTTTGCAGGTCCGGGGCCATGAATTTTTTCAAAAATGGCTACGTCCCTATTTTCATAATATGAGTCTAACATTCACCGAAATTACACGAAATGGTGTTCGGAGCGTAAATAAAGATTTTTTATGTTGTTTCCATGCAAAAAATTTTTTTTGAGAAATTCAAAATTTTTGAGATTTTTGCAGGTCGGTGGTCATGAATTTTTTCAAAAATGATTAAGTCCCTATTTTTATAATATGAGTCTAATATACAACAAAATTACCCGAAATGGTGCTCGGAGCATCATCAAAGGCTTTTTATGTTTTTCGATCAAAAAATTTTTCTTTGAGAAATTTAACATTTTTGAGATTTTTTGCAGGTCCTGGGTCTTGAATTTTTTCAAAAATAACAAAGTCCCTATTTTCATAACATGAGTCTTAAATGCATCGAAATTACTCAAAATGTTTTTCGGAGTGTAAATAAAGGCTTTTTATGTTTTTTTTGAGAAAAAAAATTTTTTTGAGAAATTCAAAATTTTTGCAATTTTTTGCAGGTCCTGGGTCTTTAACTTTTTTCAAAAATAACCAAGTCCCTTTTTTCAAAACATGAGTCTAAAATACATCGAAATTACCCGAAATGGTTTTCGGAGTTTTAATAATGGCTTTTTATGTTGTTTCGATCAAATTTTTTTTAGAGCAATTCAAAATTTTTGCAATTTTTTGCAGGTCCTGGGTCATGAATTTTTTCAAAACTGACTAAGTCTCTATTTTGATAATATGAGTCTAAAATACATCGAAATTACCCGAAATGGTGTTCGGAACGTAAATAAAGGCTTTTTATGTTGTTTCGATGAAAAAGATTTTTTTAGAGAAATTCAACATTTTTGAGATTTTTTGCAGGTTTGGGATCACTGGAATGAAATAGATGGTGTTTTTATGTGCCCTGTCAAGGCAGTGCTCCTGAATCGGATGGTGAAGTTCTTTATTTGATTTTGTGAACTGTTTTGATGCTAGAAAGTTTCAAGCTTGCGATTCTGAAGAGTCTTTGTGCGAGAATCTGTGCGACTCTTTGCATTTTAAGATCAATTGAAAACCAAAAAATTTGCAAAGTCGAAGGAAATAGTGCAGTACTTAAGCTCTGAATATTGCTAGTTATATAACTACAAGTCATCTGCAAGTATGTTCTTGCAAAAGTATGGAGCCGATAAGAAAGAACGAGCCTTCTGCGTGCAGTTTGTGCGAGACTTTACCTTAGAATAAGAATAGCTCTATAGCATAGTGTTATTCTTTTTAAGACTTCTTGTGACTGTAAACTTTCTGAAATTTGAGCCCTAGTGCTGAAGAGGGGGGAGGTCAGGGGGGTCATTGACCCGGGGGCCCATGACTTGATGAATGATCAATGAAGGGTCAATGATGGAGCTATAGTCAAGTTTTTCGGATGCAATAGTTGATGCTTCTTAGAAAAAGTGACTCCTCAGTGATCTTAGAAGATAGATCATCCTTTTATGCTCCGTAGAATTTTGCAATTTTTTGCTAGGTGATCTTCCATCAACATTTTGTAAAATCGAAGAATACTGAACCACTCCCATATCTCGCCGAGTGACATGAATCGCCAAATACCTTTGCTGTAACACTATCAATAATTACAATGCCAACATTAATCTTAAAAACCAAAGGCCTTTTCCTAGTTCTCATTTCAAAATAGAGATAAACTTGACTGGTTTCTCTTGGTCTTCAGTTTTTTGGAACATCTAGCTCCTCGTCTAAACGAGCTTCTTCCAAGATCGAATCAACTAGTTTTTTACTGGTATGAAAGGTTGCATTCTCATTGCTAGGTGTAAAGTTTTCCAAATTATTTGAATAGTGATCATTTTCTTGTTGCAGCATGTCCGTTTTGATCAAGTAAAGTATTCGAACGTTTTTCACTTCCTAAGATATTTTAAATGTAAAGAACTGCATATTTCATAGTTAAGAAATATGCATGCATTATGACGATAGTATAACAGTAATATTTAAACTATATTGAGAAGTCTAGAGAATGAACAGCCACCATCGCAATTTCAGCAATCAAAATAGCTGCAATTTTAGTAACCATCGTCCCAAAAATTTTCCCCGGGCCCCTTAGAAGGGTCGCCTCCAGTGTGCCTTGCTTTTATCTTTCGTTTTGACCCGGGACCCAGAAATCCTTTCCACGACCCTGCTGAGCCCTTACAAATATGGTAAAAGTAAGGATTGATTTCTTTCACTTATATTGCACTTAAATTTATGAATTATTGTTAATATTGGAAATATAAGCCGTCATTCGCAAATTCCAAGCATTTACAGTTGCGGTGCTTGCTGCGGTATTTTAGGTCTCGTCGAAATTCCAGAAAATTATTATTGATCTGTTTTGAAACGGATCCAACAACAATGTTTAGCCGCTCAATGCATAATTTCCTTAACATATTTGTACAAAGATGTGATTTTGTTGCTTTTTTTTTCTTCTTTTACATAAACTGCTATGAAATATCTAGGCCTTAGTCTAGAAAAAGCCGAAAATTGGTCATAATTCAAGGCTTGGATATTCTTTACATTATTTCAATATAGCAGCCAATTTTTATTTGATATAATTATTGATGTTTTGTTAGACTATTTCAAAACCACACTTGTTGCCTGCAATTATTCATCAGCACAATGCGTCTCTCCCCCATATCTTTAGGCCTATAAAATACTTTCGGGTACATTTTCACGACAAAGGTTACCAATTTTGCCTTATCGAGAAAAAAGAAATAAAATCTATATAATATTTCATTTTTCACAAATTCAATTTGACAAACAAAACATAAAGAAATTGCATTTTCCCACTCATGCCATTTAGGTTCTGAACGACAAATAGAAAACTTCAAGAATTATATATTTAAAATTTTCCTAATTTAAATGAAGATGAAGTTGCAAGCACATATTTTTCAACTTATAAAAACACGACAGCCTTCTGCTATATTCCCCCTGTAACTGCGTAAACTAACAGATCCATACTTTTTAAAATTATGTTTCAGAACCCCAAAGATTGTGATGTGTTGTTGATTTATATCTCCTCTAACTACCTGCATCAGAAAAGGCACTGAAATAGTTGTGAGCCACGAGAAAATCATTCATTAAAACAAGCAATTTTCCATACTGAACCCTATTCCAGCTCGCTTTTTGCAATAAAAAATTTGCCCCACTCAGCAGTACGCAGCATGACCCAGGTTAGACATCTAGCGCCTTTTGCGCTTCTATCAGCTGTGCTTTTTCATACCGAGGCCGTGAATTGTTGTATTGAACTGAATTGAAGGAGTTTAACGCTAGAGCCGGACGGAGAAGAAATAGTGTCATTTTTGTTTTAACTGTTGTTTCCCTTAGCTCTTGTATATGACATCGAAAAAACACACTTGAGTGGAAACAGAACTAAGATGTTTATCCCTGCTGCTGGTAAAGACACGAGTAGCTTTTTATGGCAAGATTTCGTGCTTGTACTCGTAAGAGGATTTCCACTATTTTTATAGTGACGTCTTTGATAATGTTCAAAATTGCAACTTTAAACCGCTTTGAGCAAATTATGAAGATTTGTAACATCCCGACTTTCAAAATTTCATGCAATTTATGTATTTTATTGGAATCATTTCTATCACATTGTGATTGTTTCAAAGCTAGTATAGACCGGGGGATACCCTTGGGTTGGGTCATTGAAGTTTAGTTGTTAACCTGTCAATCAAGTATAACTCAACTGTTCAAAGTAATTAGCCCCTGTACAATTTGATAAACAGCATGTAATCGAATGAATGTAAAATGACAGCTCTAACAGGAACAGACTCTGCAGAAGTCATTGCTTCTGTCATTGTTCAGAGTCCTCTTGATTTTCTTTACTTAGTTGTTCTTTCAATGCAGGTTTTTTCGGATGGTCTTAAGATACTGACGTTGGACTAGGGGAGGTTGTATTGGAAAATCTTCAGAGGGTAGAATCTATGTCAATTAGGCCAGAGATATGCAGCGTAATATAGCTATCTTAACACTTCTGCAAATAATTGCCATTATCTGCCTATGTAAGACCATTGAAACAGCTACTTAGAATTCTGGCAGGAAACTTGCCATGTTATTTTGTGACATAGAAGTTGACAACCTCTCTGCATTGTAGGCACTGCTCTTAGACTATTTGCTGAAAGGGGCATAGCCACCCAAAAAGACAATGTAATGATCATATTCTGACATAGATTTGGGCATATAATTTGATTTTGAATGTTAATTGGACATAGAAGGGGGGTGTTTCCAAGATCTTGGGGTTTGAGGAGGACATTTCATGATTGGAGGAAAATATCAGATAGCCATGTCTGAAGCAGTTTATTTGCAAGCATATGCAATGTATTCCCATGGGATGACATGAAATGTATAAGCCACTTTTGACTGGTCAACTTCTACATCAGATTGATAGTTTTAGAAGTAAATATCAATTAAGTAACTTTTGCACTAACTAAGACTAATAAAGATTGACATTTGTGAGTCTAAAATGAATGATGCAGTCACAAAATACCTTTTTATTCTTCTAAACAACGCCAAAATTCACCTCTTTTTCTACTCTTAACTTTCCCAAATGTTTATTTATGCTAGAAGGAAATAAATTTAGACCTTTTAGAGAGTTATTTCCTCGCTTATAAAAGGAATTTAAATAAGGTTAATATTGAAAATGGAAATTTAACAGATCTCAGATGACTTTTTATGCTCTTTAATCACTCCAAATTCAATAAATATACAAAGAGTTAATGTTTCGTTTGTATGTCGTCCATGTGTAATTTTCATAATAGAGTAAGTATAATTTTCTTGTAGTCCTTCACTGTTTTCATGAAAATTTTCACCAAAGAGCTCTAAACCTTCTCTCATTTGCAAAATTTTTATCCCTATAGGTGATCATAACTCACAGCCTTGCATGTAGAGTTTACATAACATTGTTTTAGTTGCCTAAAATACGAGGAAATGGCCAAGACTTTCTTGCTCTACCTTTCAAAGACTTTTTAAGCTCACTTTTTACTCTAGACTTTAAATGGCTGTTAAACTGCATGCCATATCATAAATTCATATGACCATTTTTAAAAAAACAATGAACAATAATACCTCAATGGTCAAAAGAGCCTTGTGAGGTAAGCTAAGTAAAAGAGAACCTTGAATTACAATTGTGGTATATATCCATATCCACATTGAGACTTTTCTATAAAAGGTTGAAGAGAAATCCAGTGAAACTGAGTTGTGAGATACTCAATTTTATGATTGCTATTATACATTTAAAACTGTTTAGAGGTTGAAGTGAAATTCCTGTATAGACTGAAAGATGCATAAGGTTTTTTCAATATAATGAGATTTTTGATATTTTCAATTCATGAAATTTTTTTTAACAATTTGTTTAATTTTTTAGCCTGCTATTTCTATTGGTGGTGTTGGACAACTTGCAATTGATCTGCTTCTGTACAACATTCCAGACACTGAAAGAGTCGGGTATTTTCATGAAAACTGTTTTGTACCAGTAGTTGGACCAGACCCATTTGAAACAGAAAAAAGGCCAGCTCGGACCATTTGTACAAGTTGTGAAGGTACAGTTATTTAATAACTGGTATTCCTGTATGTTAAAAGAGATTTAAAATTTGCGAGATCTATTGTTTTATATGTCACTTTTTGTTAATGTTTCACATTCACACAGAATTTATGAAATAGAATTTGAAAGATGCCAGTTGTTGTGTCAAATAAAGCTTTATCCACTTAACCTTAATCCACATGTATCTGCATTGCATGATTCTGTGTGACTGAAATGTTATTGCCTTTTTCTAATATTGGAATTAATTAAAAATTTTCTAAAGCAAATTGAATTAGTCAATAGGCGACTTAAAAATATCTCATGGCAAGATGAAGATGTCCAGTCAAATAGTTTTCAAAAGCTCTGATTCGCAATGTCTCCATTGTATTTCATTAATACTTGTAAGTCATTGCTTTTTATGATCTTGAACAATGGTTTTCATGTCTCAATGAAAATGATAATAATTATAACAGTTGAATGCTTTATTAGGATAGGATGGTATATTAATAGTACATTTATCAGTACTAGATATACTGTTATCATTAGGGTCGTGATACTAAAGCATATATTTGATAATAAAAGATCTTACAAAAGTATATTAAGATCCAGTCCAATCCAAAAATAAAGATAATAAAAATAGCAACACATTGTGAAATGATTTTCTAAAAATCATGTAAAAGAAGACTTGATTCAATTTTTCTGGCACTTAGTGGCAAGTCATTATATTTTGCCGACCAAATTCTGTTTTACTTGATGTTGGTCGCTTCTGGTATTTTTCCCATCAGCGAAACATTTTGGATTTTACAATTATTTTCTCTAATGATTTAAATGCAGATATATAAGCTTTCATTTTTAGTCTTTCAAAGTCAGTCAAAGAAGTTAGTAATCATACAACAAAGATCACCATTTATAAAGGTTTGATTTTGAGAAGAACTTCTACATGTATTCTTAGCATTTTTGTTGCGTATAATCGTTATTTTCAAAAATAGCATGCAGTTTTCAATTGTTCAAAATATAGGGAAATGGTAAGATTATGCATTCAGATGTGCTTAGCAAACTGCCAAAAAGTAAAACTGTCCATGCCTGAATACTTTGTCTTAATACATCAGTCAAAACAACTTGTAAAACATTCAAAAAGTATTCCTAAAAACAATTGATTATAAAGAATAACTTGGTATATTATTTGAAATTGTATGCCATGTTGCAAAAACCACTCTTTATAAAGTTGGGTGTATGGAAAAGCATTAATTGGGGAAACTATGTCATTTTCTATGCCTTAAATAATAATCACAATGATTTAAAAAACTGTTGAATTAACCTAAAGACTGATTTTTATTTTTAATCTGACTCTTCAAAAGTTAAAACAAATCTTTGGTGCCTAAATTGTAGGGTAGAATTCCTGCCTTCAGAAGACAGTTAGTGCAATGGATAGAAAAATTCAATTTCAAACACACTATCATTGTTGGAAGCTGCAGCTCCCATATCCAAGATGATGTGGATTTGACAGTGTAAGTGCATGCTATACACAGAACTAATCATATAAAATTAGGAAAAATAACTCTTCAAGTTTCTTTTGTTTCATACATTCTTTTTCTCTGGCTTGATAATACACCTTTTGGCTGCCAGCTCATAGGATACTCACGTTTTCTTGATATTGTTCACCTTGATATGAATAATATCTTAATCTTGATTTGATATTACACTTTTGCGACATGTCAATATTGTTTAAAAATAGGCAAAAATCATTAATATTCTTACATTTACTATTTTCACCATCAAACCTTGATAAATTTTCCAACATATTCCAGTTAAAAAGTCATCTTTTAACTTTTATGAAACTTGCTATGGCCACTTGAATTTTAGTTCGATATAATTTTTTGCTGCGGTGCTGCCATTTCTGTTTCAGCCTGTGCAATACTTTTGCTCACTAAGTGTATATAACTGGCTGACCTAAGTTTTTTATGTTTTAATTGACTTGTTTTCATTTTTGAAGCTTTTTTGTAGGCCTACCCAGCAAATTATGTTTCTGGCCTCAAATAAAGACAATTTATTAGAAGAAGTGCTTATAGAGAAACTAAGTTGGACAGTATTTAGCCACAAAAAGCCATCACTGGGGGCTGAAGGTGAAATCATTTTTTCTGTTACAAATTATATCAAACCATTATTGTAAAATTGTAACTAGCTCATTTACTTATTTATGTTTGTTAATTTTAGTATTATTAATTGTTGTCAAAAGTCGTCAAAATTTTTGTTAATGTTATCTCACAATAGTTTGATGAGAAGAGGTTGCCTTTTTGTTTTTTATTGCCTTTATTTTACGCTCATTTGTACCAAACAATTAGCAAATTAACTGGAAGTTTACCCTGCTGCATAAATATGCACCAACTGCATGTATTTTATAGATGTCTTGAAGATAATAAAATAAGTTAGTACAACAAAGTAACATGTTTTAGTTGGTGATATTATCTATATGTATATATTTACTTTACGGTCTCTGCACTTTTTTAATTCATCTTTTTTTCAATGATTTTGAACCATTTTCTTTGTTCTTCCAGATCTTAAGAGTGAGATATTCATTCCTGGAGGCGGTATTGTCAAAACACTGTATGAAGACTGGTCAGTAGAATCACATCGTTTTGATGTTGTTTTGGTGGAGATAAGCTTTTCACCCTTCTCTGATTTATGACAGGGCCACTAAATTGACATTAGGGCCATAACCAAAGGATCTTAGAAAAATTGAGATAAAGTATATATAATACGTTACTTTTTTATATAATTATTCTTTATTTTTCTACTGTTTTTTCAATTGCATAAATAACTTTGAATTATCATTAATTATTTCCAGTTGCAAAAATGGTCTTTCTTCAATTGCCTTACTGGTGTTCAGTAGCGATGGTAATGCAACAACTGATGCTGTTACTGTTGTCAATGGTTTTGATAGATTATTGCCATTTATATCATCTAAAGAGTCTTTTTCTCCAGGTAAGCTAAATAAGCACTCTTTTAAGTTGAAATCTAGATCAGTGGCGGACACTTGGGGGGGCGAGGGGGGGCGACCGCCCCCCCAATACTTTAGAGAACAATGGTCTTTTGTTCTAAAACAATAGGAAATGTGACGTCATCTTATTAAAACAATAGGCTTGCCCCCCCAATATTTGACCAAGTGTCCGCCATTGATCTAGATACTGAATCTGTTTGAGGGAACAAAGGTACTATAGAGTAGTTTCCACGTTACAGAAGGCTTAGTTAGTATTTTTCGTGTTTTCACACTCAATAAACATCTTTGTGATAAAAATAAAGATCTTCGGCATTTGTTATTGAAAAAAGAGAGAATGCAGTTTTGAGCCTGAGCTTTCCTAAGCTGTAACACTGATATAAAATTGCCTTTAATTAAAGAAAGGAATGATTTGCTGCATTAAAAATTATTACTATGAAATAGTTTTTAATAAATTTTGAATACTTGCTTTGCTTTGAAATAATTTTCTTGTAGGTTTTCTTATTAAGACAATTAAATGCTTTAAAGCTGTCTTGTAAGGAATTTATATTTTAATAAGAATCTACTTAAGGAAAGTCGCAAAGTTTTGTCAGCTTAAAACAGATCTAGATTAAATGATTAATTTAGTTTTTTAAATGCCAGTAAGCGTAAACAGTTGTTTTGGCGTCTCGAAACACACATATATAAAAGCCTAGCGCTTTTATCACTATTAAGCCCGATCTCCAGTGAGAAAAAACTCAGCGAAATGCGAAAAAGTTCGCGCGAAAAACGTCTTAGGCATGCGCAGTGATCTTTTGCTGGGATTTCTCGCGAAGAATCTCTATGCGAAAAAAGTTAAAACGAGTTTAACTTTTTTCGTTTTTCGCTTGCGAAATCCTTCAACAGCCAATCATATTCCGTATTTCTTTGTCACGCTTCCAAACTTTACATTCCAATATCGTGAGGTCAACAAAAGCATTCAAAGGCATTTGTCGCGTGAAGTATTTCGCAGCGAAATTTCGCAAGACTTTTTTCACTTGAGATTGGGCTTTAAGTGCCATTTTGGTGTTATATTGTTGAGAACTAAGTGTCTTGTTTAGGTTTCTGTATCAAATTTGATCTGGTCAGTTTGATATTTGAAAAGGTAACAAGAGGGGGGGGGGAGCATTTTAACCTTATCCGGCGAAAAAGCACTAGTAAGAATGTTATTTTCTTTTAATTCCGTTCCGATGTTGTATCTACCTTGGATACTTTGTACAACTTCCTGCCCAAGTTTTCCTTGTTACGTCATTTTTTCGGGGAGTGTCTGATTGCTAACATGGGTTATCCCTTTCAATAGCAGCATTTTATTTTATTACCATTAATGCTTTCCTCTGCTAACACATCTTTGTATTCATGAAAGTGATTGTATTTTTTGTTTTTTATCATAGTGAGCTTTTCCCTGTTTAAACAATAATGTATTTTTTGCTTTTAAGGTTCATGGAAATTTCCTGATTCTTGGAACAGGTTGCAGAATCTTACTGCTATTCCCAAGATATATTGACAGTGCTCCTACCAGTGGCATAAACCCTGACATCACTGGTTATTTAATGACGTCATGTACATTTAAAGCGTAGTTTGTCGTCAAGGATGAAGATGCAAATACAAACCAAGTAGTTTCTTTGTTGGCTGTGACAAAGTGTTTTCAAAGTCTAACGTTTCTACATTATTGATAGCGTACCGCTTGCACAACCTAATTCTTTCATCACAACAGTTTTGCATTTTCCTTACTGCTCTTGATGCCTAACATGCTGATAACATCTAATCCCTGTCTTAATTCTACACGTTTTTTCGAGTTTCTTTCTTTTCACAAGCAATTAATTTGAATAATGCATGTCCTTCCTCGTACAAATTGCGTACATTTGCAAATTCTGTCTATCAGTTTGCAAAATTCTTGTTCAAAGTCACGTAAATCTGACCACAATTTCGAAATAGCTATATCTCTCAGTCTGAAATAGCTACCACGTCCTTCGCTTTACTGAATATTCAAAAATTTGCTTTTGTTCCAAGTGACCTCAAGTCCTGCTTATTTTCTTCGTTATTAGACTTATAGCCGCCCTTTCTGTCAGACAGGCTCTTCTAATCAGGCTGAAAGAAACATTTTGATGTGATATTTATAATATAAGTTATGGTATCTTTTATCATAAAAAATTCCAACTTGTTCTTGACTGACGAATATTTTGATTTGAAAGTAGTTTGTAGCTTTGTTAATTATGAAGAGAACCCCGGTAAATAATTAGTTGTCGAATAGGTGGCAGCTAAGCAATTTTCCGGAAAGGGTCGGCACATGCCATTTGCTCATTTGAGAACGCATAAAGTCGTTAGAAAACCAGAGTTCCTTGAGACATGCAAGATGTCGGTGTTACTTTCAAGATAATTCCCTTTTGTGGTGGTTCCAAATGAGAAACAACTTGTTTAGTTTAATTTGCAATGTATTTTAACGTGCAAGTTGTTATTTCAAACTAGAGTTCAAATAGACAAGAAAACTGGGTGACAATTACAACCAGTTTTTCGACTGCTTTCTAGGGTTGCTCAAAACTCCGCAGTATGATTTATCTTCGAAGATCAGGTACTGTTACTCCAAGGAAATAAGCAAGCATTCCGCATCTTTTTTAGGTTTCGAGTAACGAAAATATCATCAGAAATCGGTAAATGCGGTTGACATAACAGCCATTACTCTTAAAGGGTGTGCAAAATCTGGGCTTGGCTCGTTACCGTTTAAGAAAAGGAATAAAAAGTGTGACCAAGCTCGCTAAATTGACACTGGTAGTATTTTCACTGAAAATAGTTTTTAACCACTTGTCGATAAAATTCTTGCAAAATAAGGCAAATGTGATTTGTATGTAGTTAAATTAACGAAAACATGTATATTGCCACGGGATACTTGTTCCAACTTCCAAGAGGTCCCTTGCCATCAACTGAAACAACAGCTAAACCATAAATTTGATATAAGTTATCATCTGAAATGATACATTAAATGTCCCGAAATTATCTAGGAAAGTAACGTAAGTGTCATCAAGTGTATCCTTTGATACCTGGGCTCAGTGGCGGACTGGCTACCTTTCAACCCACCGGGAAAAGCAACAAAAAGGGCGCCAATAAGTGGTGGCGCTAGAAGTTCTCCGACGGAAGGGCTTGACCTTCCGACAGGGTGCTAGGCAATTGGAGAGAAATTATGGACGCACAAACATTACGATTATGACAGGACATACATTTAACAAACAATAAAGAGCAGCTACCTAGAGCGAGATTAATATTTTTACAGGGACTAGCTTTTATAACAAAATGTCCCTGAAAAGACAAAGGACATATATTGAGAAAGTTTTGTAGATTATTTTCCGTGATTTCTCTAAATTCTCAACGTTCTAAACTTTTCTGAGCAATAAAAAAGGACGTCATTTATTCATTAAACAGAATAGGAACAATTTTTACTTAGGTAGGTTAAGTCTTTGCTAGCTTGCAGATTATTGCTCGTGTCGCAATAAGTAAGTACACAAATGGTACTTCCTGAGGCCGCACCATGGTTGCCGCCAAAGGTGAGAAAATTTTCGAATTTTAATAATTCCAGTTCGATGGAGAATGCACTCATTGAATCAATTCTTTCTTCCTTTATAATACAACCTTACTCTAAGAATCATTATCCACATGACGAACGCTGTTGGATGGTTTTTATCGACTTTCTGGAAATCATTCTCGTAATTCGTATACCCAAACCTGAAGCATTTTAAAGTGGAGTCAACACAGGGATATGCACATATTACGTAATCAAAATTAGGCAATATGGAAAATCTCCTTCTCCCTAAATTATTATTATTTTAACAAAATTTGAAAATTGGCCATAATAATGACCGTAAACGTTTATGTCAATCCAGCCATCTTTGAGTACAAAATATGTGAACGTTCCCATGCACAATTGCCAACACATCGATCATTTTATCCAACGCTAAATTAATTTTTCCAAAGTGTGAACCCCTTTCAGTTTTTCGATATCAGGCACTCGAAATAATTCGCATTAGTCATAAGTCAAAAAACTAATATGGTTAGGCATAAGTCATAATTCAACTGAATAGTAACAATAATAATATAATAATAACAATAAATAATTTGTTTAAAGTTGGCGTACTAAATGAACGTCTAATAGCTATAAAGAAGCTAATTAAGGCCAACTATCTATAAAGAATTGGTATAAAATGAATATATGGTACAATGTTAAAAATGTTTAAGGTATAATATTCTAAGTAAAACCTAACCCAGCAGTACATATTTTACACAATCTACAGTCGCATTCTACAGGGTGTGCTCTTAATTATTTTTTAAATGTTGCCAAAGATTGGGACTCTTTTATACTGTGAGGTGGTGTTTGCCTTAGTTTTTGACCTAAATATCTCACAGTTTCTATACCGGAAGAAGTTTTCCGGGCTTTTGGAATGCAAAAATTATTTTTAGTTCGCAAATCATAATGTACATTTCTTGTTTCAATAATCTCACTCATGAAATTAGGGTTCAGGCTATGTTTGGTTTTGTATATTTCTATCATCAAGTACTGTCAACAATGCTTCGTAGTCAGCATGACTGTCTTTTTAAGCAATTCTGAGTGCTCTTTCGTGGATTTTATTCACTTTAGCATTCAGACATCTGTCATGGAACATCCAAATTAGGGGACAGTAGCTAAACTGAGCTTTTATGAAGCTGTTTATTAGAAGGCGCAGTTGATCAGAACCCATAAATGGCGATACTCTAGCAAAGGCATGCAGTTTTTGGCGTGATCTTTTGCATAAATTTGAGACGTGACTTTTGAATTTAAGATTTTTATCTATTATCACCCCTAGCAGTTTTTCTTCAGAGCTTTCTTCAACAATGGCCTCGCCGTTTTGATCTTAATGTCATCTTGGTTTGTTCCAAAAGTAAGAAGATGACTTTTCCCCGCATTCAATTTCATAAAGTTTTCTGGAAACCACTTTGATAAAACAAGAGCATCAGTTTCTAGCCGTTCTAAAACTTTATCCAATTGACAGTCAGCTGCGAAAATCGTAGTATCATCAGCAAAGTTACATACTGCAGTATCAGTTACCATTAAGAATAAATCATTAATGTATAAATTAGATAGAAGAGGCCCAAGGACTGATCCTTGTGGTTAACCTGCAAAGGTTTCTTGCCAAGTGCTAAATGAACCATTTAATTTTACTTTTTGTTTTCTACCGGACAGGTAATTATAAATCAATAGTTGAGCATCTTTACAAAAACCATAGGCATTTAATTTCGCAATTAATAGCTCATGGTCTATACAATCAAACGTTTTTGAGAGATCCATTAGCAAGGCATCAACCACCCCTTTTAGTTGGCAAATTATTCAGGTAGCAAAAGTAATTATTCAGTTGGCAAACATGGAATCACTGCAAGTATTGTGGACTTGCTTGAAAAAATTACAAGCGAGCCAGGTTTGCAGTGAGACTAGGCCTTCTCAGTGCTGCTACAATTATGACACTGCTGTCAAAAACACAAATATGTTCTTTTAAAGATTTCGCGAAACCATGGAGAATTTGCTGATCGCCTTCAATGCATTAAACAATAACGACGAATTGGGGAAATTTGCAATTAATCTTAATTTAACTCAATTCGCAAAGATTGTTTGCTTTTGAAAGGTTTCAAGTCAATGAGGTGTTTCAAGTATTTTTTGAAAAATGCAACCTGGGACAGGGGTGCACCAGGAAATTTCCCGGTGTCCCGGTGGGCCAGTCCGCTTCTGTCGGCTTGCTTTGCTCAATGGATAAATTTCCAATGCTGATGGTTTGACAGGTGCAAATCTTACGATTTCGTTGGTGCTACGTCAAGTAGCTCGGCAAGGTTAGACTTGAGATTTGATTATCGCCGAAACCAAGATGGCGAATCATATGAAGAACTCGCGGAAGTTTTCTGCACTAGCCAACACTGTAAATGTTTGTGAGAGATAGCTGAAGGTTGAGTGGCCCTCTAAACCGCGAAGCAGTCTCCACTTAAAGTTTCCTATTGTTAACAGAGGACAGAATCGTTGTAACTACTCCTTTCTCGATCCCGGCCTAAGTTTTTTGTGCGAGAAATCGAATATTTACCGAGATGACGAAATGTGCACAAAGCCCACACGACTTCTTCCGAGATGTATTTACACCATCAGTGGCAGTGCTCACGAGTGAAGATGTTGAGATTGTCTGCCAGAAGAACGAGTTGTCATTTGTGGACATGATACGACCATTCTGTCATCTGTCCAACGAAGGTTTGAATATCAATGTCATATAACCGTAGTAGCTGGCCAGACTGTCTGCTTTTAAGTCTGTTAGAAGAAGCTCTATCCAAAAAGTTGATCTATGTTTATAAGAAAAATTTTATAACTACCTTTTTATAGAGGTATCAAAACGCAAACATTTACCCCATTTCACATTATACCCGATATTAGCAGTTTCAGTCAGTCAGTGTCAGTTGGGTTCAGCTTCGAAAAGGCTTTTATTTTGCACCTCTGCTTTTGAATGACCAGAGATTTAGCACTGATCGTCCAGCTATTGAAACTCCACTTACCAGAAAAGTGAGAGGTAAACTAGCAAATGAAATGCAAGATATTCCTTACAAACCAATAAAGGGGAGCCATAAAATAAAGACAATTTCATATGAGAGCAATGATAGAGACATTCATTAGTCTTTCAAAACACATGGAGTTATGGAAGTTATCAGAAATTGAATGTATTATTCTTTTATCATAGGAATAGTTACTGCAAAAACGTTTTAGGGAGGCTTACCATGGATCTTACTCAAATATTATTCCTTCATTGGGACAGAACTGTCTGAGCTGAGCCTTAAATGCAATGAATATTGTCTAACTAGGTCATTTGCCTGTACCTTTTATGAATCAAATATTTCATGAAATATGGCTCATGATCCTTTCTGTGTCAATTGAAAATGATAATCAAACAACAAGACCTGTAAATTAGCTATTGCTCAGAAAAAATTTCAGTATATGCATTTGTATCAGCATATGATTCTGAAAACCCATTTTACTTCTGGTATGGTTGCCATCTAGTATGAATAGCTTATCTTAGTGTGAAAGTTATATTCCAACATTCAGAAACTGCATTAAAAGAGACTGAGGCCTGAAACAATTAATCAACTGTTAAGAGTTTTTAAAGCTTGATCAATTTCAGTTCAAAGACTTCGATCATACTTCTGTTAGAAAAAACAGGCCAGCAAAAGTTATATAGTGGTTTGTTACATTTCTCGTTTGCTGATCTTTCTGGTTTGCATCATTTTCTTGCTATAAAAATTAATTTATCTAACCATGTTTTTTTTAGTTCACATAAGAGACCCTGTCAACCCAAATGTTGTAATTCCTATAAGGAATTTTAAGCTGAAGGTCCAAAATCTTAATGTTCCATCACCACCAAGTCAACTTGTAAGCAAAGTTTTGAGCGAAGTTGTAGCCAAGTCTGTGACAAGTGTTGATTTGAAAACAACTCATTCATTGGAAACGCTTCAAAATGGTGAGTTCAATTTTATAGAATTGTCCAACAGTAAGAAGATAAAGTATCTTTTAGAACAAAAATGTATAAATTGAACAAACAGAAGCAGGTGTACAACAATTTCAAAATGCAACAATATATAAATGTTTCCTTCTAAGTATTGATAAGCTTATGAGAAACTTGAGTAAAATGGGTACCTCTGTTTGCTATGAACCGTAACTGCTGCCTTTAAATGATTTTGAAGTTCTTGAATTCATGCCCTTCTGAAAGTGGCATGAAAATGAAAGAGATTTTGAAGTGGCAGATCTGATTGTCTGATTGCCTGTTTTGACATTAAATGTCTTGTCTATTCATTACCTTGCCATTCTATTGTGTACATTCTCAACCCTATTTGACATTTAAAAAACACCTTTATCATCAGATCATTCTTTAAAGAATATTTTTCTGGGTATTCAAGGTATTTAGAAGTTCTAGGTATTTAGGAATTTTTATCTATTTCTGAATGTTTGACCAATGTCAAAAGAAAATACTTCCTTTGAAATTATTTCTAATGCAGTTACCAGGGGCTGTAATTAGCAATAATACTAATTTCATTTACCATTCTGTATGGAATAGCCTGCCAGACAGTATTGTGATGCAGGCAAATTCGGATACCTTTTACAATCTATGTCGAAATCACCTCAGTAAATTTCAATGTTGTAGTTGACTGGGCAGACATTTGTATGACCCAAAAGGGTTGTTAAATGTAAATGTAATGATGATGATGATGGTTCATAAAAGTTTTTTAAAGGTCTTTTTGTTCATGTTATATCTGTCAAATTTCATTTTGATTGGAATTTTTATTACCTGATTTTTTGTTCTGCAGTGAAAACTCCTTGGTTTGAGGCTTATCGAAGCTGCTTCTTTCAACTGCTCAAGCCAATGGACCATGAATTTATAAGGCACATTTTGGCCTGTATCTTTTCATGTTTTTTTATGATTGTGATGTAATTTATCAGAGTACAAAGAGATTATGTGCAAAATTAGGGCAACTTCCTAGATAAATATCCATACTCAAAGTCGGTCTGATTTGTACCTGAGCATAAATTTTTGGGTATTGGAACATGTCTCATTTTTAATTTATATCCATGTTTTGTAATGCAAAATTAATTTGTTTGATGAAGTCTTATTTCCCCTTATAACTAGCAAGCAATTATAATTAGTTTCATATTTCAAATTAGTTTACTCATCCATTAAATTTACTTTAATGAAGCCCTGTATGCCAGGGCAAATTATTAGTTGAATATTTGATTTATCTTTAAATTCGATTTTTCAATACATGTTCATTCCTATGTTTCTTTCCTGTATATTACCTAAAATTTGTTAGCCAGTGCTGTCAATTTTAATGGGGTTGCTTTGATAATTCATAGATACTCGTCTTCAAGTGTCATAGCACTTGTCACAAGTTTAACTAATAATACCATTGATGCCAGAAAGATTTCAGTTATAAATTTCCTTGACCTATGATTAGGCATGATAGTTGTATCAACGCGTAATCCAGACCCCATGGGAGCCTTTGTCTCCCTCAGTGCACAGCAGACAGCCATTCAGCAGTCAACAAGTGGTCACAACCCATATGTCAAATGGTTTAGTCCAAGTACCTTCAAGTATTATGTACTTGTTCATGATGTTTCAGAAGGGCATGAATTCAAGTATGTAGATCGTTTCTTACATTATTTGATAGTATTTGTAGTTTTCTTGGTATGTGGTAGTATTTTAATTTGTAGTCACCAATTTAACGAAACAAAAATCTTGAAATGTTACATCTGGTTTGTGCTTATATATGGTTGTGAGACATGGAGTTTCTTATCTGTATTGAAAAAATGTTTGGAGGCAACAGAATGGTGGTTTATAAGAAGAAGGCTGAAAATTTCGTAGACTGATAAAGTGTGTAATGAGAGAGTACTAAACGGGTGTCAAACTGTGACTGACCATCAAAACAGAAAAATGGCATTTTCAGGGCACATCTTGCGGAGAAAAGTTATGATAAGATATCACTAACTGGAAAATTAGAAGGTAAAAGAGCAGGAGGTAACTAGAGAAAGATGTGTTTGAGCAACATCAATTTTCTCACATTCTTTCAACAATTTTCTCGTGTGGAAAGATAGTAGTGCTCTTATCAGCCTATCTAATACTGTATACATTTACTTTCTTTTTTTACCAGGGCAGATGCAGTGTTTCAGAGTATGAAGTCAGTCTATGGGTCACATACTTGCTTCTTATTGCAAATAAATTCAAAGCCAAAGGTGCTGCCAAATGCACCTGAACCTGAAAATGTTTCAGATCCATGGAGTCGTTTCCTTTACCCTTTTGACGATGAAACATTGGTGAGTTTGAGTTGAAAGGCTGAAATGAACCCTTTTGGACTGGTGCATTTGATGACTGTTTTATAATGGATAAAACTGAAGAAAAGCCTACAAAGGAGTTGTTTTTAGTAACCATGTGAATTACCAGAAAATATAATAAAATACGGCTGCATTAGAATTGGCGCTAATGTTAGCAGAAGTTATGCAAGCAAAAAATTAAGTTTGACTCTAATCTATCTAGTTTTCAAGATTTTTTAACACAGCTACTGACTATGACTCTCATTTTACAGTTTGCGTTTACTTGAGTGGATATCATTCCTTTTTAAATCGAGTGTTTATTGTGTTAAGTCAAGAGAGTCCGTTAATTGTTGATGGTCACTTGTTTTTAGGACATTGGTGACGACAACGGCGATGATGATAGTCAACCTGACCAGCATTCTCGCCAGTCCAACAAAGGACCGCAAACGCAAGCTGAGGCTGACAAGGAAGAAGCAAGGATTCTTGAAAATTTTGAAAAGGCAGAAAAATTGGCGGAAGAGTCTAATTTTAGTCCCAGTTTGCGATTCCAAGATCCTTTAACAAGTATGCACTACAATGAGAATCTAGAAAATGATGAAATAAACGATTTAGGTCCCTTAAAACCAGGACCACCAGATCTTGTCAAGGATATACCTCAATACAAGCGAAGACTGAGTCAAGTGAAATTGAATGAGTATAAGAAAAGCATAAAACAGTTCTCGTTCGAGATGTTACCGGCAGCAACAAGAACTAAAGATTCAAAGAAGCGAGGAACGTTGTTAACACTGATGGACATTGAGAGGGTTAAAACTCTGGTATATGAATTTTGTGTTAGAGGCTTGCTTCTACATATCGAGAAGCTAATGAGAAATTTGAGTGAACAGGTATGTTATTTTTTCAGAGAAATTGATTTTATTTTTGTTGTATAAATTTGAAAGGTGTGTCAATTTCATCTCCAGCCCATACTTAAATTGCATTCAGTATAGGTTAAGGTATTTCTTGTTCCTGTAGCTGATGGCATCTCTTGTAAACTTCACTAGGCCATACTATTATGTTAGTGAAAAGATTTCACAGGAGTATTTCTGATATAGGGCGAAATATTTCTGTTTACTGATATAAAGTTTGAATTGCTTATCGTTATTGCTGATGTTTGCAGCTCTCTCATACCTTCATAAAATCATACATAAAATCAATGTGATATTTCGCCCTTTTTTTCTAAAAGCTTGTTGTAATCAGCCTTGGCCAGTAGTGTGTTTTCAAAAAGTTCTTCACTTGTAGATTTTATCGCGGAAAGGACTGCATCGGTCAATTTTCAACGTCACTAAGAAGTGGTTTGGCGGCAGTAAAAGTACTGTTGCCGTTAGCAGTCAAGGGAGCAGCGCTGGTATTGGAATCAGGTACTGAAACAAACAATTATGTTAACAGTGCCATTGTTGTTATAAAGACTTAGCCATTGTGGGATGAACACGGCCTATTTGTTGCACTGCAAGAAAAGCTCTCTACTGTTACCGATCCATAGTAATTTTTTGATGAATGATGACCATTCAGACTGCAATTTTCAGACCTGCTTTTGAATAATTTGAATGACCAGCGGGCATACAGGGTTTCAGAGAGAAAAATATAAGAAAAATAAGCAAACTGGGTTTTCCATCATTTATGTTACAAATTCTATCCGCTGTATTATGCAACCTTCATGTTCACATTTAAAACTGACCAATTCCCAGCTATTAAAAGAATTTCATGATTAAATAATTTTGTTTAAGGGGAAGCTCTAAAGCACTCTATTTTGATGGTTTTCTGATTTGAGATTATTTGTGTAAGCTTTCTCTATACCCCGGTAACCTTTTTCCCCTTCTATGTTATCTGTTCCTGCTTCTATTTGTGTCCCCCCCCCCTTGCTTCTTATATATAAGCGTAAAAATCTTTGGATCATTGAATCTTTGGCCAACGATTAAACTCGCTTTTAGTACTCAATCATTTTATCCAATATTCAGTTATCCGGTGGATTCTGCCGAGTTACAGCAAAGAAAGCTTGGTGACCTGGCCTTTCTGGTTCAACATTACGAGCTGGCTTTCAACTCTTATCATGCTGCAAAACGAGAGTTCAACAATGACCATGCGTGGCTATACTTTGCCGGAGCTTTGGTAAATATCTAGTTCTTTTTTATTGTATAGGTTTATTTGCAAGCCCAGTATTTATAAGCCCCGGTGTGTTTGTAAGTCAGTGCTCAATAGAAGCATTCAAGTGTAAAGAACAACTTATATCCTAAATGATGCTAGAACGAGTAACAACGTGACCTCATCAAGTCTCGTTTATTTTTTCCCCATTTCAAGTTTATTGTTGTATGAAATGTAAAAGCTTCTAATGGCCTTAGGACTTATATTCACTAATATGTATTTTGTTGTCGATAGGAAATGGCTGCCATTTCAGCATTCATGCAAGGACCTCAAAGGACATACCCTGTGCATTATTTCGAAGCCTGTATTTCAACCTATCTGAATACCTGCAGGTTTGTTTTTAATGCCTATAATGCTTCGTAGATTTTTTGTTTTGAGTTATATATGCCGTATTATATCGTGTTGCCGCAGCTGACGGCTCTATCTGTATGTTGAACTGGATCCTGATAGATAGCCTTCAGGGGAATTTCTTCTTTACCTTCAGGAAATAATCTTCAGGAAAATTTCTATAAGGTTAAAAATGGCGTACGAAACCTATTGGATCTAGAGAGAATTTTTGCTCGATGCCAAGGCCCGACTTCTATTTTGCTTCCTGTTGCGCTTGAGCATTTTAGTTCATGGCCTCATGAGAAACGGCAATTTCTTACAACTCCAGAAATTTTGTAGTTTTATCTAAGCTCGTTCTTACATCCTATCGACGCTTTTGCAAAATTCCTAACTTTAAAATTCTTGAAAATTCTGCCTTTGTTGGCCTTTTTCGATCCACGAATTGCCTTCAAAATTCTAAGCTTTTATTTATAGTATCGATTTCAACTGGTTTTTTATACAGTTTGCTATAAGTGGTTTATCTTTTTCAAAACTTAATGGTGCTACTTTGTTTAAAGTCTCTTTGAAAATTTAATCTATTTTCACTCCATCTCTAGCATTAATAAAATTCAATTCCTAGGCTACCAGAATACGCAACACGGGCGTGCCTCATGAGCACAGAGGTCTTCAAATACCGAAACATGTTTGCAGACGCTGCTTTCGAATTCATCAAGCTTACAAATGAGGTCTGTGATGTTAAATCTCTCCTGCTAGACGAAAAGCCAGCAGATATTTACTGAATCTAATGTCTTGTATTCGTTCTGCTCATTAAGTCGACCACGAATTAGATCTGAACCTTTTTACATTCAGCGAGAACATCCGTGTGCTTCTATGCTCTGAGAATTATATATAATTCTGGTAGCTCTTAAAGCGAATCCAAAAAAAACAATCAGTTGTCAAGGTCTGATGAAGGTTCTGGCAGAGGCTTGGTCAGTTTGTGAACTTTTTTAGCTGTTTTCTGGTATTCAAGGGCCATAATACTGTTATATGGTACGAGCTATCCATAAGAATCTTTGGAAGCTTGAAAGCCAAACAAAGTGGAATTGCGAACGTCAGAATTTGTTACAAAAGTGTCACGTATAATTGAAATATTTTTGAACGTGTTTGTATTGTTTCAATTCAGAGCTAGAAATTCTGTTAAAGAAACTGTTAACTATAGATTTTGTTATGAATTTATGCTTAAGAAATAAATTCCAAAAAGAAATATTGTGGAAGAAATTACCGAGAATGTTTGCCGCGTGCAAAGACTAAACGAAGAGGTTTGTGTATTTACTATTGCATTGCATTGCAGGATTGTGACTTAAGAAGCGCGCTGTTACTTGAGCAAGCATCACACTGCTATCTGCATAACAGCCCACCAATGACGAGGAAATACGCGTTCAACATGATTCTGGCAGGACACCGATTCAGCAAATCTGTCCAGGTGATTTTAATTCAGCCTTATCGTTGTTAGCAGCTAGCTACTCCTTTAATTAAAACTGTTAGGCAAATAAATTGACAAGAAAACAAAGAAACATACAAGCAGAAAAATTTCATTTTATTAAATGAATGTCGAGATTGTAAAGTAGCGATTTGGCAACAACGTCGTTACAACGCCGCCATAGGCGACAATGAAAGACGTCGCCTAGCCAATAGGCACGTGAACGATCTTTCATTAGATGATTTCTAGTTCACGGAACATGCGTAGACAACCATGTTTTTCCTTATTCCTTTATAGATAGTTTGCAATTGTAACTTTTGCCAATTTTTATGTTTACCGTAAATCTTTAGTTTGCCCTCTTCTTTTCATAATTTCTCCCATCCAGTAGCATCTCAGACTAGTGAGCCCCTGGCGGCAAATTCGAGAATTTGAGGTAGCTTTTTTGTTGACATAAGAACTATTGTCTGGTTTTAAGCTGAAAAGGCGTTCCTTGTCAAAAATCCTCTCAATTCTGCTGGTGTTTTGAGTATCAAACGCGATACGTGATACGTGTGAATTGCACGTGTGAGATCCCTCAATGTGGCTTGATATTTTTGACAGTTATCAAACATGATTTTTTTGCAGAGAAAGCATACATTAAGATGTTACACGAATGCATTGAATATATACAAAGACAAAGGCTGGCATTTTGCTGAGGTTGGTTGGCTTTGTGTTTCTTCCTCGAGAAATGCTACTTCATTTTTACAAAATCCCACGATAATGTGAAATGTGTCTCCTTCAATAAGGCTTCATCTTTAAAATTGTAACATTTTTTAAGAATCTCCCAAATTAAGGTTTCCTCAGCCACAAAATGTTTTAGAGCTTGCTTTCTTTAACCCAATTTTGCCGTAAAAGTCCCTGCCGCCTACCACCGCCTTTTTCAATATTTCGTCGTAGAATCCTACAATAGCTTTGTTAACCGCAGTGAATTGCGCTAAAGTTTACGCGTGCGGAGCAATTGCGTTCGTTTTTTGATGTTTTAATTTTTGAAAATGCATGATCGTATTGCTAAAGGACCATATGAACTTCATCATCGGAAGGCAATGTTTCAACCTGGGCCAGCTTGATGATTCCAAGACTGCACTGCGAAACTTGTTGATTTATGAGAGCTGTCAGCCAGCTCCGCACCAGGCGTCGCATCTCAGAGAATACTTAGCTGTTTTCAAGGCAAGTATCAATTTCCTCTTTTTCTTAAAAGTCAAATTTAATGAAAAATGAGTTTTGTTTCTAGAAAGTGCCAGTATCTAAAATTAAGTCTTGAATTCCGCTATTTTTCTTGTATATTTAGTCTAGAAATGTTAAGTTTAGTATCTCTAAGGTTTTTTTTAAAACCAATATTTAAGCCTTTGAGCTGCAATAATTGTAAAGAACCTTTTGTCTTCTTTCGCTATAGATTTTTTCGTTAGTTTATCATCAAGTATGCAACTTACACCCTAGTGTAGGCCAAATAAAGAATAACAAATTTGTTCGTAAACAGTTTAAACTGGAGTAAACAGAAGGATACAGCTGTAACCTGAAATATGTTTTATCGTTTAGCAATCAATGGAGAAAAAGAAAAACTCCCACGAATCAAAGAAGTCCGAGACGTTACCTGTGCTTCCGCTGCCAAAAATCGATGGCCAGGCCACAAGGGTGATATTATCAGCAGAGAGTGCTGGGTCTGACATATCCTGTGATACACCAACGCTAGAAAATCCAGCAGTCGACCAAAACAGGACGAGAACAGTAGTTGCTGGGCATTACAGTTTCAGAAGGAACTATAACAAAAATTACATCCAGCGCTGGTCTAATGCAGAAAAACAAGCAATCGAGAAAATAACAGGCTCAAGTAGGTACCCTTGGAGACCAGCAATACCTTTCTTGAGCAATGCAACAGATAATAGCTACAGACCGGCTTGCATTGTTGGAGGTTAGTACGGTTTTATATTTTGGTGATAAAATGAGCCTTTTGTACTTCATATTTTAAAGACATTTATTTTATGCGATCTTGAAATACTTAAATGTCTTTTGCCTGTATGTACTGATATGATTAGCAAATAATTTATCCTGTCGAAGTTCCGTGTACTGCCTCAGTTCCTGAAAAGCGAGGGATAAACGTCATACTGTCGCATGATTGACACATGTTTTTAGCTAAAATCTATATCTATAGCCAGTTTATTTTTCCACTTCTCTGGGTATTTTACTTTGCACGACATTCAGACGTTTTTTCCCAAGAGGGGTGTCAGATGAGGAAAGCTTGAGTACCACAACAGAATACCACAATAAACAGTCCCGAAGATTATTACTAGCAGAAAGCTCTTTTACCTTCAATTTTTTTGACATTCACGTACTTAGATGCTGAGGAACTAATACTCTAAGTTTAATGTTTACTGTCATGGTGCTTGGCTCTTACCAATTAATTTTTTGTCTATTTTCTAGAAATATGTTCTTTGGAAATAGTATTTGTCAATCCTCTGCGTATCCCGCTTAACTTACTGGGTCTTCACCTACTTTGGGAGTTTACTCCAGATGAGCCAGTCAGAAAAGAGGAAAGTAAGATTTCTAACCAGGTGAGATTTCTTACTTCTAATCCATTCAAACCTGTATTTCTACAAAATGCAATACCAGTAAGCAAGCCTGATCAGATTTCTAGAATATTTTAGAACTAAATATTCTAGAACTGTATGGAAGTTTACAAATAGTAATCAAAATGCCTTGTTTTAATTAATTGTACTATCCTTCCAACGAGACATGATAATGATTTTTTTCAAAAGATGAATCTGAAACAATGCTTAATTGACAAATAATTTGACAGAGTCATGAATCTTTGTTCTTTAGTTGGTCTAGTCATGTTTGTTGCTGTAAAGTAATTCTGCTCGTTTCTGGTGCTTTTTAGATTGTCTTTTAGTGTCATTTGAAAAACCTTCATCTATTGAATTTCTTGTATATTTGATATTCGATTCTAAGAATAATGGTGTAGGCTTTTCATTTTAGATATGTAGGGATCATTATAAAGTGACTTGCTTTTGTTAATTTTTCCTAGTGCATGTTAAAGGATTTTTTATTTTAGCTCGAGGATTACTCAGAATACATATCTACTGACGTCATAGAAAATTTCATAGTAAAGGCACAAGAGCGAAAATCTGTAAGTTGTGCACTGCTATCAAAATTTATATATTCTCATGAGGCGAATACATTGCTCTGGTAGCTCAAATGCCAGTTTTTCTTTGTTTGAACTACTTTCTCGCGATATAGAAAATGAAGCTTCGATTTTATTCACAAATCGAGGAAAGGTATTTTATTATTATTTTTGTAGATTTGTTGCCATAGCTGTGATTGATCGAAGCTTAAAAAACTGCAAATATTTTCGGCACAATGGTTTCCAATCTCTCGATTTTTTTTGTCAAGGATATGATCAAACCATAGCCCTATTCTTAGCTTTGAGATATTGGATGCCTTTAGATTTTTTAATTACCTTGATTCAATAGCTTACGGAAAAATTTTCATTGCAATAGGTACCGTTGAATTTAAAATTTCATAAGACCGGGAGCCTGAAGGTGACTGGAGTAAAGTACGTGCTTAGCAGCATATCCGTGATTAACGCTGTTGATGATGAGGGGAAAATCGATTTGAATGGCGTTCAGGACTCAACATTGTTGACTTTTGGTGTAAAAGGACAGCAAATGCTAGAGGTGAAAGGACCACGACTAAACAGTACCAAGAAAGAAAAGACCAGTGTTACTTATGGAAACGATTACAGGTTGAATCCAAGAATTCTCCCTTCAGTCCCCAAACTTCAGGTATTCCTGATTTTTCCCCTTCATTGATAGCCTTAGCCTTAGTCTCCGTTTGTGGATCATGGACAGATTTTTGAAAACCAGCTATTAAACATATATAGTATGCATAACCCCCCTTACATCATACAAAGTAAGGCGTATGTCTTTAATACCTGAGAAATAAACATTGAACTATGAGATATGGATAGATAGATCTCAATGTTGTATAAATGACAAATTTTAATCCTTCATTTTTATGTTTTTCTGGATTTTATGAATAAATTTGATCCTACAAAGATCCGTGCCCTTTTCTTTAATATAGAAGGTTTGCTACCCTGGGTACCAGACTCGCTATCTATAAAATAAAATAGAGAGTCTGGTCTAGTGCGCCCCATTCTCGTTCTTGTGTGCTGATATTAACCAATCAGGAGCGAGTGTACAGATTTCTGTACGTTCAGAGGTCACAGCGAAACAATAAACTTAGCTCTGGTGTAAAACATTGAACAGAACACAACATAAATAAATGCTAGCGACTGTAGCGATTTAGTTTGAAGATGCTGTTAAAACTGTACTCAAAGAATATTTTCCGCATGTTGTGGAACTGAACACAGAACAACATTGAAAGCCTTGTTTGTAGAGAGAAGAGACACCTTCGCCATATTGCCAACTGGCTTTGGAAAGTCTCTGATATTTCAGGCAGTGCCTCTCATTGCAAAGAAATTAGGCCTTGTAGTGAAATGCAGTAAATAAGAAACACCGCAAGGCGCCGAGAACAAACAACAACAAACACAAGTAAATCAGTTATGGCTAATATTTCCCCCGGCATACGGGGCTTCGCTTGTCATATTGGCCATATTTGCTGTGGTGAACTTCCAACGTGATGATTCTAACCGCCGCGGTGTCCAAGCGCGCTGCCTTCACAGTGAGGAAGTAGACTGAAAGTACACACAATTTATGTGGAAAATTACAAAAGACTTATTTTAAGTTGTATGCGAAATTTAACAATGGTTAACATTTAATAACTGCATTGTGCTAACTTTAATTTCATGCTTCGCATATGCTTTTTGCTGCCAAGGCGTTTTACACCTGATTTGATTGGAATCTTGAGGCAGAAAAGTCTGTTATCACTGTATTTATAATGTCAACTTTACAGAACTATATAAAATACATTGGCTGTAAGATTTCCCAAAACTCCTCTGACTACTGAGTATCTTTGTTATTTATCCGACAGTCTTGTTTCACAGGCCTAGTCTGTTAAATAGACTTCAGTTCTTTCAAGTAAGTTCACCAGAACGAGAATAGGGCGCACTAGACCAGACTCTCTATTATTTTATATAGTGAGTCTGGTACCCAGGGTAAAGGTTTGCATACAAGAAATATAGTTTTACTCAAAAATACAAGAATAAACTAGGATACACTTAGTTCTTGATGACCCGTTGTTTTTTGGCTGTTTTTTGGTCTTATCGTTGTTGTGTTCTACAGATCATTATGTAATTTGTTTAATCAGTTGATATTAAAAGATTCTTTGATTTGGTTTCTAGGCATGGATGGTTAATTTTCCCGTCACGCTCCTTTGCGGAGAAGTGCGCCTAACGCAGTTTGTTTTCAAAAACTCAGGCAAGACTCCGTTAAAAAATCTTTACATATCATGCAATAAACCTGAAAGTTTTTCGGTGGACATGCAACTAATGTCTGAAGACTTGAAGTCAAAAGACAATATTTACAAAACTGTTGATGGCAATTCTATGAAACATTCTGCAGCTGAAATATTGTCTCCAGGGACTGCTGAGCAGGTAATCAAAGTACCATTGGAAGATGAAGTTTTGCTACCAAATTCAGAGATAATTGTCCCGGTTTGGATTCATGGTACATCGACCCCCGGTGTTCATGAATTGGATTTTCTCTTCTACTATGAGCCTGTCAACCCGGTTCCGGGGGTCCCGTATCGCGTGACTCAGCAGACTATTCGTCTACAGACATTGGCAACCTTGAACCTTTCTGCTGCTGTTAAAAAATCGTCTGCAAGCTTTTTTAAAGGAGTCCAAGAAGAAACGAGCATTGATGGGTGAGTTGTTTGTACCTACATGAAGAATGATTAAACTGGAA
This sequence comes from Rhopilema esculentum, assembly GCF_057945365.1. Classification (NCBI taxonomy): domain Eukaryota; kingdom Metazoa; phylum Cnidaria; class Scyphozoa; order Rhizostomeae; family Rhizostomatidae; genus Rhopilema; species Rhopilema esculentum. Next base: position 5,813,771 of record NC_142818.1, read on the forward strand.
AAAGCATAACTAGAAATCCAAAATCATTCCTCCATGGTTTTGTTTTGTGTAATTCTTATCAATCGGTTTTCCATTTAGTCAACATTCCTTTAACATATTTTAGAAATCTAAAAACAAAAGATTATTATTAAATCCTTTTATGATTAATATAAAGTTAAGGAGAACTGTAATTAAAGCTTATTCGAACAGGTTTAGGTATGAAACAGGCGTTAGAAAATTTCTTTCGTGTTATAGGACGATTATTTAATGATGCTATCGTATTGAAAGTAATTTTTGCCCCTGCGTGAAGGTTTTTTTTAGGATATTTCTTGATTTCACTAGGTGTCGTAAATCAATTTATTGGCTTGTAATCAACGCTATGAATTTATCATAAGCGGTTAAGAAAACTTTTTCACTGTTTCCTTGATAAAATATGGCAATTTTATATATAAATATTTATATTTTATATCGTTCTCCCCGATCGATTTGAAGTTCTTATTCTCAACTGACAATGTAACCTTTTTTCCATCTGCAGGCCTTCTGATCAAACTTTCATTGGATTACATGTTGAAAACAGAGCACAGGTTTTTAATCATTTTTCTCTTTATCGCAGAATTATTAAATGATGCTTTTCGTCTATTTCGGAAATCATGTTTGACAGCTTCTCCTGATTTTCAAATGATCAAGAAACATGTTATGAAGTGATGTAGAATAATTTTGATGATAAACGTATTTTGCGATCGCTGTTTTAGTTTATCGAAATGCAATTACAGTCAAAATTCAATATGATGCATTGCGACCTTACACAAAGACGTTGCCTTGCAAAAATCGAATGAAACCTTTTCATAAAAATGAGCCTTTAGAGCTGATCGAAACTTTGATTTCATCTTAACCACAGACTTATTTGTTGCTTTTAGGGCTCTGCATTTCCACGCTGTGTAGAATTCACTGTTCTTCAAGTATCTTGCTTCAGCAAACGTGTGAAGTTCATGAATGTTGGTAAAGGGTCAACGAGTAAGTAATTTTTGTTATCACTTTAGTATCCTCTGTTTGATTTGTAGTATAAGGTCTCTTTTCATCAGAGCTCAAACCGCTTATTAGATTTAAACGATTTACCAACCCTCAGCTCCAATCTCCGCAAATAAATCCCCATTGATGAGATTGTCATCGTAAGAGAAATTACAGTATTTTTCCCCTAAGATTGCGACAAGTGATTCCCATTTGTATTGTTTTTCAGATGTTTCCTACCATACCCTTTCAAGCCCTTCCCCTCTCCGTTTTTAGTAAAGGTTGAAAATTTTGTATCCGGTCACTTTAACAAATAATTTCTGGGGACCACTAAATGTGTTTATTTCAACTTATCCAAGTATTGTTGACAGTGCTCGTAATGATGAAAAATCGAATGTAAATCGTAACATATGCATTGATATATTTGCACTTTCATGTGATCTGTTTATAAACTCCACTCAACAGGAAGCTTTTTATTAGCAAAGGACGCTCTGTTCATGAAATTTGAAACATAGAAAGAACATCTTAATATCTTATTGCTCATTCTGCATCTTCTGCTCATTTTTGGTGATTTCTCCATTGCGTTTTAAAACATACAAGCGACAGGTTCATATAGAACAAACAGCATTGCTTTGATCTTCCAATTTCATGTGAAAAATTGTGCTTGCTTCCTTTCTTCTGGCACAAAGTTGATATTGCAAACATACGATTTATCTTTGAGCCTGTTGATTAAGCCAATTCATTTGTCGATAGGTTCTCGGGAGATTGCTCGGTAACTTTTTAGCCCTTTTTTGCTCAAGAATTTACGTTTAATTTTAAGACTGACTTATGGTTCCTAGTTCTTGGCTAGAAATCAGCCCTTTACTCGTTTCAACTTTTATTGCCAGCTTATCAAAAACTGCGTCCAGGAGAGGCCTTGTTGATGTATTTGAAAGCCTATGAAGATTCAAAACGAGATTCAGGTAATGCTGTTGTTTAGTAAAGGTGCTGCCTTCAGTTTTGTTAATGCTTAGAAAATGCTTTAGTAAATGCTATACCGCAAGTCCTCCAATAATTTTTAATTTTTCAATTTATTTCATTGAGAAAATTATGTCGTTTTTATGTCGACCTTTGAGAAAAATACTAAACTTTAAAATAAGCCCCCCCCCCTCGAATAAGCCCCCTCCCTCGAATAAGCTTCCACCCAAAAAATTATTTTCGCAAATAGGCCCCCGAGGGGCTTATTCGAGGATTTACGGTATGTATGATCAAAAAAAGAAAATCCGATGTATGAAATAAAGTTCCAGGTGTTATTATTTTTAAAGAAAATATTTGTTTAGAATTATTAGGAATGATAGTAAATGACACTAAGATAGAGAACAGCCTCCTCGATCTTGTAGGTCTAAAAACACAGTAAAAACTAGTTACGGTGCCATCGAACAACACTTTATAGACACCCCAAATGGTGCAAAACTCTATAATGACGACAGGTTTCCGATAATTGGCAGAGCCCGGTTGTCTTTTCATCAAGCAGTTTTGGGATCGCTCTTCATACAAACGACAAAAGGAGTTCGTTTTCTCTCTTGGACTCCAGTGGTAAGTTTTCTTTAGGCACGCGGCACTGATTTGTCAACTTTACGGGTTATGTGCTTGCTTTTTTCTGATTGACCTATTTCGTTCCACAACTGGGTATATATTTTCCATCGTGTTCTTTCGGACCCTTATTCCGACGTTTTATACTCTAAGGAGTGTCAGACGAAAAAGCTGTTAGTAGTTTTTTGTGAAATGTTTGCTTTTTTCAAAGCCATTTTCAAACGACACTAAGTTACCTATAATTAACCAGGTGGATATTATATGATATTGTACATTAATTACATCAAGCATATATTAACAACTTTATTCTGCTGCTGATGCTTCAGTAACTGGTAGATATGTACTTTTTTACATATTTAGATGTTTTATGTTATTAAATTTTGTTGTTGTTGTTGGTGGTGTTGGTGTTGTTGTTGGTGTTGTTATCGTGTTATTGTTGTTATTGTAGCTACTGTTGTTATTGTAGCTACTGTTGTTACTATTTAGCGGCCCAGGCTAGATAATTGTCTGCTTTTCCTGTGTTTTTTAGCTCCCTGTTTTTATTAATATTGTTAGTGGTCGACGAATGAATATGATGCTGATGACGATGATGTGTTGTTTGAGGATTTCAATATAATTAGCCGGTTCAGCGATGCCATGAATGAAAGCAATGAACAGCAAGTAGTGCTCGTCCGAATATTAAAGACTTTGCATTACCAGGCTCTTCAGTATTCTTATATAATATATTTCAGTCGAGATGTAGTTTGCCAATATTGAGGTTTTATTCTTTCATTTTGTAGATGATTTTGATCAGAACTCACCAGTTGTCTCTCATATTCCATTCACAAATCGGATGGTGAGTTGGCAACAATTTTAAACTTTCTTAGATCCTATTTTACAGAACAGTTAACACCAAGGTGATTTGGGCCAAACCATATGCGTGAACAGGGGAAATAATAATGTATAATTTACCATTTGAATTTAGGTCATACCGCTGTGAATGAAATTAGAAATTTTGTGGCACTATAACTCCAACTTGCAGAACTTACTTCTAATAAATCTATATGCATTTAGAGATATTCACCGAATACCCGCAGACTTCAGACGAATACATACCTACTCGTTTAGAATTAAATAATATATATTTCTTCTAAATTTCTTCAAAGATGATCAACATTTTCTCAGGAAAGTCAGTAAATGAAAGCTGAGCTGATCAGTTCTCTAGCCTTCAAGTATTTTTGCCTATCCAATTCTATCACAATTTAAACATACAGCTACCCAGTAGCAATTATTTCCAAAAGATTTGATGTTGCAGTCCATAAACTAATAACGAAAGTAGCCTTCATTCATTACAAAAAATTGCCTGCGGGCAAAGTAGCCCTAATCCATCATAAGGAGGGGTTTGGTAAAAGAAGTGGAGCTCTATTTTAAAAAGGAGCTTTGTAGCACTAAAGCTAAAAAGGCATCCACTAATGAATTTTTTTGCATCTTTGGGAGCCACAGGTAACCACGTGTTAATTCAGTAAAGTCAAGTAACTTTGTTAAGAGTTAAGGAGGTTTTTCTTGAAGTATGTTGGTCAAAACAACAGCTCTTTAAGTAACAGAAAGTGATATTTTACAAGGTCAAATTCGATTTTTTTTGTAGGCAATTTAGACTCAAATGCATTGTTAAATAAAATAAAATAATCATTCGAGATGAAAGTGCCAAGTATCACAAGTGTTTTTCATAGCAGATCATTTCATTGATTAATCAATCAGTCGACTCTTCTGTCGGTTTCTTACTTTTCTTTTTTTATATAATCTGGCCTCTTTATTTGTTGTGGCAAACAAGTTCGACTCTTTCGCACAGATTGATGGAGCAAAATCCCCAGCCATCGATTTCTTTAACCGAGCTCCTTCAGCTGCAAATATCTTGGATGCTCAGTTACCAGCAGCTGCTAGGATTGGGATCGCAATCTTTTGGCAGGTCAGTTCTTATCTTCATTGTAGCTTCAATGGTATTAGAGTTAACAGTAGAGATTAGCAGGAGTAAGCGCTTTAGTTTTAAATCACGAGAAGGTTCTGAAATCACGAGATCCAAACATTCAAAATGCCATATGACCTCCAGAGCATGATGCACCGTAAATATATAGCAGATTGGATTGAAAAACACTGATTTTCCAAGATTCGAAATTATAACCCCGTAAAACAAAAGTGGGTAAAACGCTACCTGGCTGGAAATATCAGCCCATGGATTAATTAAACCCGTTATTTTAGCAGTAGCTTACTTTTTGCTTGAAGGGGCTTAAGCCTTACATTTAGCGACAGATACTAAGAGGGTGGAGCCATCTTTCGATCAAAAATTGGCCAATCAGTGAGTGTGATTCCACTCGTGCACTCATTGATTGGTACAAATTGATTGGCAGATTGCTTAAGCCTCTTTTATATTTGTCGATTGGCTTTAAGCAAAACTGAGGTTTCTGCGTGCACTGCTAATAGCAACGATGTAATAGGTTTAGACAAAAGCACATAATTGGTGCAGTATGAGCTTGAACGATTAAGAAGGGATAATAACTTATATAGTTAAGCGTTAAAGGAGAACTGACACGCAAAAATAACTTTGGCTTATTCGATGCAGAATTTGTCGCTGACTTCAAATCTGGAAAAAGTTTTCTTCTTAGATTCGCCGTTTTTCTGATATTTACACTTTTATCCGTCAATTACGTCACAGCCAGGACTCGGGAATTTCCCGAAGCGGAAACAAGATTATCGCCAGGAGTTGTTAAAATTCTCGGTTGACGTCACAAGTGACATGTTAACAATGCCGTTTTTAAAGGCTTTCACCGCAACGGTGAAAGTACAAATGAAGTTTCGTGTTTTATTGAAAATAGTCCGCGGTGAAAAGGCAAAAAATTGTCAGGCATTTCATTTATAAGTATAAAGAAGCTAGAAAATCCTAGCTACATGTCTGCTAGGACGCTAATATCCACATAAAATTTATTTTTATTCTTCGAAACCAGCATGCTTTGAAACATTGAAAGAACCTCTAAGCTTGTGAAAAAAGGAGTCGACTTTGTTTGAAAACTGATACCGTTTCTTCAAAGTTTTTATTTTTATAATTACAAATAAAATCGCAAAATGGGGGTGGGGGTGGGTTGAAACAATAGCCAAAAGACAAACGAAATCCAGTGGGGACAGCGGTAAAAGCGATCCTGCAACCTGCTTTAAGTGCAGAAATATGAATTCAAGAAAAAACCTTGGTTGATGGGAGCTGCGAGTGTGACTAAATAATAATTTCACTGAACTTGATTATTGTATTTTAACAGAGGTTGAGATACTAGGGAATAACATAGTCTTGCAAAAAGACCATCCCCCAGCCAAGTCAAAATTGTTTGCAAAAGAAGATAATGCGCCAGTTGATATTCCTATGACAGCTAAACAGCATTTTCTTCGACTAAGAAATCAAGTTCTTTGACTAAGAGCTAAGAGCCTATTTCGTAACTCCAGATTTTTCGACTGCCAGGTAACTTATCAGTTCCCGAAACCCTTCACGCCCGGTGAAAATGGCATATAATCGGCACAAGTCGACTTTTAACCCGCCTTTACTATTTAATATCACGATGCGTTTGAAGCATTGAAAAACAATAATAGAATGTCACATTGATAATGAATAACTTGCAGTTATGTTTAGGGCATCATAGGCATTTCAGCGAATTAGGCCATACAGACAAAGCAGTCTGGCCAAAGACGCCTCAATCTGAAATGAAATTCTAGTTTTAGGATACCTGATCTCATTTAGATTGTAGCAATAGCATTGTTTTTAATAGAAATTCCATACCAGTTTGTACTTCCAGTCTGTTTTTTGTTCATAACATCGTCAATTTTGAGCCATGGGACAACTGTCTGCCCAAGCGGCAGCGCTGGTTGGTAGCAAAAACTCAGAAGGCTGAAATTTTCCATTTGTTTCGAAATCAGTGTAATAAAACTCCGATTCAGAGTCCCAAACCATTGAAAAAGTCAATTATGTGTCAAAAATGCAAAATTAGCTCCTTTCACATGCACAAAATAAACATTTGTCCGCAGCATTTTGTTAAAGGTTTCTATAGAAAAACACAATACGTGCTGAGAACATGTCACTTGTGACGTCAAAGATGATTGTCCACTCGTGACGATTTTCGCCTCGAGTCTCAAGTTGTCGGAACAATTGTCGTTTCTCAACTTGAAACGCCTGTATTTCAAAAACGGTAACTGTGATTTAAAAAATTTTTTCGATCCTGGAATTTGCTTGTCACAAACTACCGTTTTAGCCAAACTTATTTTTGCATGTCAGTTCTCCTTTAAGAGATATTAGAGATTATATAGTATATAGTATATAGAGAGTATATAAAGAGAGTATATAGTTATTAGAGATATTCTTTGAAGGTTTTTATGAAGATTTGTCCTATGTGAACAAATTGTTTGCGCAGCAAGCCAAATGACTCGCGTGGGCCTACGAATTTCTCTTTTCAAAGCTACCTCGTAATATTTTCTTTATTTCTAGTTAATAGGTAACTGTTATGACTATCTATTTTGTAAAAGGAGCAACCACCCGAACAGTTTTTCTCCTTGTGAAAGTACATGTGTAAAATTGTGTGATGAAAGATTAGGCATGTTTGTTCATGAAAGTAAACCTGTCTTTTGAAAGATGATTCAAGACCATGTATCCTTTGCTTACTAGAACAAGTGTTTTTTATGTTCTGTTCTGTCAAAGTTTACGCTGTTACTCCAGCCCTTAATTTTGCTTTTCTATGTTTTAGACTTCATATATTGACGACGCATGCGTGCGCCATACCATTTATGGTCAAACTCATACTGGTGTTTACAATGCTGTGGAGTCGCCGAATACATTTGTGAGCTATCTGTTATTCTTTACATGAAGTCAATCAACTGGCTGAAAGACTCTTACGCAACCGGCATGCTTTGCGAATATTTTCAATGCCGACCTAATTGTGTGCTGTTTGAAAGACAGCCCGCGCGTAAAAATACAGCTGCCGCAAAGCATTCTGGCTGCGCAAGAGCCTCTAATTTTTTTTACCCAGATTTGTGCCAGTGTTTGCCGTGAGAAAAGAATAAGACATCTTGATGTTCAGTAAGAGATTTATGAATGTAAAAACATCCTGATTTGCATTTCATTTGCACCCTTTGTATAATTTTAATCATAATAATGCCAGGTTTGCGATCTGATATTCTAGCTTTCAAGAGTCTATAAAAGGCTAATGCAATCGTCATTTGACGTCGTGTTTCTATCTTCAAGGAAATTTATCACTGTATACAATTATCGCCTTGCAGAAGTCACTTGGCAAGATTTAGTTTCTTTAATCGATTCTTTCGGTTCTTTTCTCATCTGACTTTATCGAAAACTTTGTATAGGACCCAAGGCTGGCACTACATTCAACTTTCCAATCGGCTGATTATGACATCGTCGACAGCAAAAGGGGCTTGGACCAAAGAAATCTGTCTGCAGTGAATGTTACAAATCAGATAAAAGTTACCTTGCAACATGATTCATCGGTCATGCACAATTTTGATGCAGAGAGGTAATGACATTCAGCTCTATTGACTTATTATCAAAAAAAGACGTCCCTATGGCTTGCCGATAAAACATGCAGTTTAATCTAGATGCTTTGAAAAAACGTTTGGAGAGACGTTTTCAATTTAATATCCATCATTTTTTCGCTGATACAAAGCTACAAATATATGTCATTGTTTTCATTTTGGTCGTTCGTGAATGAAAAATTTTCAGATTTTTCTTGAGAATATTCATCTCTTGTTTACTTGTCTTTCTTTTTCAGCTGAACGTATACAGGTGTTTCTAAATGTTATCATAAAAAATAGCCATAATTCATATGTTTTCCCTGCTATTTAATTCTCCTAGAATAAAGAACGTTGTCATTTTGTAGCATGATAAAAATTACTTTATCATTTCTGCTATTTAAAACAAGCTGGCGATGCCAAAATCGGCAACAGCTTGCTCAAAGCAAGCCATTTAAGTTAAGGATAAAACATAACTTGTGTTTTGCTTACGCAACTGATTGACTTTTCTTTCCTCTCTCAAAGTATCTGTAGAGTGCCTGTTTGCGTCACAATATACAATACACATGAAAAAGAGGTCATGGTTTTTGTTACGCCGAGGAATACTAATGAAGGAAGGTAAGCATTTTGAATTGAATTTTCTATGGTAAACCAAACCTTTTCAGAAAATTTGTGACAAAAAAATGTAGAAGGCTTTAATGAACAACTCAATTATATTTCCGATCCCTTATCTTGTTTAATCTCCCGCATTAAAGAAAACCGAAAAGTTGATTTCTTCCTGCCTTTTCACAGACCAACTTTTCTTAACTTTTTAACTATTAAATGCAACTGCTAATCATTGAAAGCTGTTTTGGCTGACCATGAGAATGCAGGACATTTCTCTGAGATTATTTGTCCTCGAGTCTAAAATGTGATTTCACAATGTTGTCAAGCTTTCTGGAATAGATAGCTAGAAAGAGGTGTACAGAATAAACATGTAGATATCTCTTTGGCATCTACCAATAACAGACACCTTCAAACCATTTTAAACAATAACAGACACCCCAAAACTATTTAAACAGTAAGTATTTTTTCAATATTTCTTTCGTAAGCTCAAGGCTTGATCAGTAGCATCCACACAACTCTTAACCTTCCCAAAACGGATACCAGCTCTGGTCCAAGGCCACAGGTACTCTATATATATAGTGTTTAGCCGTGGATCCTTCATTTCAAGAGCATGATACATTTTTGTTGTTTTTAATCAGTAATAAAGCTTCGGATGGCGACGTCCAGTCAAATAATTCTTGGCGGCACTCAGCTATTATCGAGCCACAGTTTAACCGAAGGTATCCCTCGCATTTCGCAACTATAAGTGCGTGGGTTGGAAAAACTGCTCAGAGACTCAAGTTGCAGCCATTCGCCAAACAAAGCTGCATCTTCGACGCCGTCACGACTAGCCCTGGAGTTTATGACTTGAATGCTTTCCAAGTTATCATTATTGATAATAAGCATGACATTGTTGTCAAAAAGACTGACGATGAATCGGTCGTACATATCACTGATTCGTCAAATTCATTGAGTGATTCGTTTTCACTTTCAGATAACCAATAGAATATTATTTGAATAGTAAATCTCATTTTTGTAGTTCTTGTAGACATACATAGAAATATATATATAATCGATCCACATTTATTTTGCTATAATTCCTGAACACACTTATTGCCCTTCAAAGATGAACATTTTGAATCCTAAATTCTTAAAGCGTGTTGAATGAAAGGCTCACTCTTTTTCCAAGGCTAGAAAAGTTCAAAGGAACCTCCTTGGTTTCTCTATGTAGAAGTTGGTGGAGCTCTAAATAGCCAATCGTTCTTTTGCTAATGCCATTAATTCTGAGTATTTTTTCCTTTTGGACAAGAGCGTCCTAGTTCTTGTGCATGCATTCGAAGGGCTCATTTTTAAGATGAGCACAGCAAAGCACCGACAATTGTGCTATTCCGCTTCTTATATTGCCAAGGTAAAAATCCAGACCAAAAACGTTCCAACATAAGACCTACGTGACATCTTGAATTCACAGAGGACTTCGTGTGCGATAAATTATTCTTCAGTTTCTTTTCTTGTCTGTTTTCACCTTATTGGATATTATTTCATTCAAGTGATTAATAACATATTTTATCTTTTTAAGTTTCACTGTTAAACAACAAAACAAGCTTTCAATCTGTTTTTGAACTGTTTTCTATTTTCAAAGTAAACTTTAAGTCAGAGACTTTTTAGCAACTTTACAGTTCGGTTAAGTTTTTTCTTTTGTTTATGAGTGAAATCTTACGAAAGAAGGCCTCTACAACTGTTTATAGTTGACACATTATTTGTTTCCATAGTTAGTAAGGATCTGGGATCCAACTATCCCTGGACATAAAGTGTAGAGCTTTTCGTCCCCTCTCTCCCTAGTTCAGTGTTGATATTTCTGCTACAAAGTTCGTATGCCAGAGTTTTTAATACGGAAATGGTTACATCTTGGATTTTACATCTAGCCTTTCCAGCTTTTTTATAGGCTTTTGTCTATAACTGCTGTGATCAGGACTGTAGCTATATCGGCAGTTCTATGCTGAACAGAAATTGCAACGAAATTCTTTATTTTTTCAAGGTAACCGTAATGTAATGTTCTTAGAAATATACAATTTCTTAAATAGTCGACTACAGCTCTTTTCCAGTTTCTTTCTTGATATTTCGATTGCATCAATCTCTTGTCATTTTTTCGTGGTATGATTTGTGTTTTGATAGTATTTTTCTGTATTTCTGCAGTGAAAATAGTGATCTCTTAGTTTTATTCTTGTTAGAATTCGAAAATTCTGCTTTGATTTCATTTTAACTTGAGTAGTGTTTAAGAATTTTTGAATTTGTGAAAAGTATTTGACAAAACAATAAGAAAGTAGAAACTAATGCAACTTGGTATTGTGTCACTGAAGGGGACAGCTAAAAGATCCAGAGACAGGTACTGGTATTTGAAATGTATCGGATTCTTCACTTTTAATGAACGTAATAAGCGATGAGCAATAACTGGTGAGTTGCTTAATTAAATTGGCAGCATTCTTCTATTACAAATTCGGACGTTTGTTCTACTGACTTGTGGTCAGCTGCTACTGATTTGGTGATCCCCTAGCCGCCGGTAACCTCGAAATCCTCATCGCTTACTACCACATATTCTTTTTCTCTGTATGTCAGTAAATTGGTTTCTCTTTCATGTTTTACTTTCAGAAACATTTTTCCTAACACTGTCTTTAGTGGCTCAACCTCGCCAGAATTTGAAATGACGTCAAAATACTCTAGATTTGTACCTTTATCGAGGCGATGGAAGTACTTTGGCGGTATGCCTTGCTTTACTTTAACTTCGAACTCGTGTTCTGAATCTTTAAGCATCACTTCTGTGCTGGGTAGAACTGCTTGTCCATCAAAAACATTGGAAATCCACCTTGCTTGCATCGAGAATAACTGGAACGGACAAACTATACTCGGCACACCTACAAATGCCATTGATGGGTATCTTACGTTGAAAATTTGTTTATATAGATGGCATATTCTGTTTTCTTTTATTTCGATGCCACACTTTGCATCAAGAAAGGGCATGTCATATAGGTATCCCGTACAGAAGACAATTGCGTCAACCTTGCAAATATTACCGTCTGCCAACACCACATTCCCGTTAGTATCTATACGTCTCATTGCTGGCTGCTCGCTTACATTTCGTGGAAGGTCGCACTGTCCAGTCTCATTTCTATGACTTAAAACTACACTGTCAGCGACTTGTGATATCTCTACTGCTATGTCTCTAGCCGAAGCGCTGCCACCAAGAACTAACACTCGCTTATCCTTGTACCTGTCGGGGACCCGATACAGATGGCTGTGTAGGAGAGAGCCCTTGAAATTCTCTATCCCTTGTATATCTGGAATGTCTGCTTTGGCAAAATGACTAAAACGAAAAATTCTTTTTCAAACAAAGAGCATCAAAAAATGACTCGATAGTTCTTAATAATTAACCTCTTAAATTATCTTCGTCGCATTGAAAAATTTCTTGCTCACGGTGTTTTACTTTCTATGATTTTGTAGTTTTCTTATGATTTCCTGCTTTGCAAATCTCAACAAATTACGTTAGCTTCCCTAGCATTTGAGAGCATGTTGGAGCTGCAAGTAAAACTACTTCTGTCGTGGTTTAGCCATATGGCTTAGCCTCGTGAGACGATCATTTCAGAAATTTGCCAGTCGGCTTGAGGAGGCTGATACTTTGGAATAGATAGCAGTAAATACCTGTTTCTTAATTTTGATTTTTGTTTGAAATGATTGTTAGACCACCTCTTGCACTACACTTCATCATAGGCTTATAGGTGTAGTTCTAGTATGGGAAAAGGTCTCAAATTTATAATTGATTTTGGACGAAATGGTTGGGTATGTTTTGTTATAGTCTCGTTCCTTATCTTGGCTTTGAGATTGAAAACATACCCATTGCATATGACAACAGAGTCGTATGCATCTTCAGAAACAGAATTATCGTCTACAGCAGTGACGTTCCATTTAATTTTGTCTCCATCGCCAACCGGAGTTATGTTTGATACTTTGCTGTTAAACTTTATATGATCTTTCACGGCAAACTCATCAGCATAGTTATTGATGTACTCCAATATATCATAATGCCTTACAAAAGACTTCTTGTCCTCGGCAAAAGGGAAATCTGGGTATTCCATCAGCTGCTTTGGTAAGTTTGTACTGTAAAGAGGAATAAGAAATTACATCCTGTTCTAAATTTTCTTGTGCGCGACGATGGAGGAAGTATAATATTCTGTGCTAGAATGATTTCATCATTAGCAACTCGCGCATGCGCTACGCGCAGCTATTTTCAATAATCAAAACGTCTCTTGATACCACGCAGTTGTGATTGTTGGGTACCTTGTAGGTACCTTGAAACAATAAAAAGTTGTCGTCTACTTTCGATATTTAGATAAGATAGCTTACCCATTTATAATATATACAGCTTAGTAGTTGTCTTCTGCCTATCAAAAATCGTAGGCTACTTCTACCTTGATAGGGATTAAATAAAGTTAGTGTTCCACAACAGTCAGCTCTAGTGCCACTGTTTTTTGCACTTTCGTTGATAATATTTCTGTTGAATGAGACTTACCTCTGTAATTTGGCCCAGTTTACAAAACGTAACTTGTGAATTAAGGTGGAGAGGTGTAAAGTTATTCCGACACTAGAGATGTTCCCTTGAAACCAAGCAGATGGTTCAGTTTTTTCAATTCAATGAAAGAAATGCAAGATTCTAGAGCTTGGCAAAAAAATGCAAAATTTCGGTTAGTTTGGATTGCAATGTATTAAGAGCAAAAATTTTATTTCCTTCAATCGACCAAATTTGAATTTCTGGTTCTGCAAATTCATAATTTGTGAAATACTAATTTCTCTTAATTTAAAAACAACTGGATTTTGAAAATCCTGTGAAATCGAAATTTCGCAGATATCTACCAATATGCTTGGTAGGCTGGCATTAATATTTACATACAAGGAGTAAAAATACACTTTCGTGATCCACATACAGCATGTGAATGGAAGCAAATTCTAGAAAGAGATTTCATGAGCAATTTAAAACAATAGAAAAAAATATGTCTCACGCTTTACAGCTGCAAAATTTCTCCTCAGCAGGCTTCTGCTGAAAATTATATGTTGAATTTTGTTTAGAAAGAATGATAATGAATTTTGCCGAAGCTTTAAGAAACTGGAGTACTCAATGTCGACCCCTGGACCCTGCTTCTTATAAAATATAGTGTAACGGTTCAGAAGCTGGCCTCCAGACCTGAAGAAAACCTAAGAGCACTATGGGATAATTTTCTGTTTTGAATAGAGTGTGCTTTCTAGATGGGCTGGTCCTAGAAGTGAGAATGCGGGAAGGGGATATCTTAGCAAGGGAAACAACAGTTGAACCTATGATATGGTATTAAATCAAATGTCAAAATATAAAGCTGCATCTGTAACATGACTCATTTGAATCCAGTGCAAACGAGATTTTCCGTCTCAAATGATGGTATTTTTTTATCTCCAGAATAACCAAGAACAAAATGGTGAACAATGTGTCTAGACATTGTAATTAATCCTTGGTGAACTCAAAACAACAGTTATAATTTGATGGACTGTCTCTCCCCAGCAATATCTCAAGCAGATTTTAAAAACATTCAACTACTTTTGCACAACTTGAGGTGTTGCTAGGCCCCCCTCACGGCTTATTTATTTTGTTTGATAAATTTTCTATTGTGGATACGAGTTTATTCTGGATATGAGTTATTCTGGATATGCCTGCTTTCGGGGACATCCTCAATTCACAGTTGCGCGACACGATATAAGTTTTGCCTCCTCCTACCTTCGGTACCAGACTCACTCTATGCAAAATAGGTGACTCACTCTATACAAACTCTCTCTTATTTAATATAAAGTGCGAGTCTGTTACCCAGGGTAGCCTCCTCCTTGTTGAGCCTCCTCCCTGCTGAGCCTCCACCCTGTGGAAGGGATTGTTTGTGATTGTCACTTGTCTCCTTGCCGATAAGAAAAACGTGATTATCAAATCGAAAGCTAAGAAGCGTGTGCACGACGCGACGACTTGAGTTTTTTCCGCGGGACTGCCAAGGTTTGCCGTCGAATATTTTATCCATGAGCAAACGCAGATTTTTTCAATCATAACTAGATTTAAATTTACCGACAAAGTCTCAGATTTGCCGACAAATCTATACCTGGAGGGGGGGGGGACACTGATTCGATGACATGTTAGGCGTAAACGCGCACCCATGTTTTCGAGGAGAACTTAAGGACAATGGTTAATTAAAGTCTTTCTTCGTGGTTTTGCCGTTGAGTGATTGGTGAAAGGCATAGTGAAACGTGAAACGACTCCAGCCATAGGTTCAAAATTCAAAAACCACGATAAAAACATTGTTTTTCTTTAATCCACGATAAAAACATTGAATTTTTAATGAGTCTTGACCAATGGAAAATTCCTAATATGGTTTTGTAATCAGTAAATTTGGTTTATTTGCAAACCATAACATCGCATCGAGGACATGTTAAACACTGTCTGCTTTTTAAACAAAGTTACAGTACGTTGTATTGTATTTGAAATTTTCTACAGCTACAAGAAATTTATATAGAAATGAGTATGACTTGTTCAAGAAAACACCCAAGTTCCCTATGGGAAATCCATGTTGGTAAAATCAAGTATTTGGAGAAAAATGTCTCAGAGATCTCTTCTGAAAGTTTGCCAAGATAAAACCCCAAAATTAAATGGCTGGTAGATTATTTCACCCAAAGATTACAACATAGTTTTTTGAGAGATTAAGGGATTCTACTCGATATCTTACTAAGGATGAACATATGAAGAGGCACCAAGATCTATAATGGATCTATTTTTACAACTAGATCATGTTACAGTAAGATATATTTTTACAACTTTTCAAGACACGGGTTATGGAATGGAGAAATTTAAAAAAGCTGCACACTGTAAAATAGAAATATGAGTCTCATTAAAGATAAAGGTGACCAAAAGGGATGTTGGATTAAGAAGGCTCACAGCGACGGGGGGGGGGGTGGGGGGGGGCAGGGATGTCAGGACCTTAAGGAATGCTTACGTTGACAAAGAAGCCAACCTGCTATACCCCCAAACCTCGCCCTTCGTCATTGTTTTTCTAAGGAAAGCTCCTTAGAGCTTTGTGTATTGTCCAGAGGGGAAGGTGTGCACTTTTCTCGACACTAGGAGTACATTCAAGCCGGACAGGTGTTATGATCTCGTTTTGCTAGCTATTATATTGAAAAAGACATAAAGGCTCTACTTAGTTAAAAAAGAATTTTTTCTTCGGACAACCCTTTGTGCTGCGAACATATGTGTGCACGTCGTTTCATAGTGCTTCTTGTTCCACAAGCAAGGTGAAAGACTTACATACCTTATAAAGCCAACTTTTGATTATGACAAGATCAAGTAAGTCGTTAAGTCAATGAGAATTATTTGGAGGAACTAGGCCCCGCATCAAGGGATGGAAGATTTGATAGACAGTTTTCTTGCTGTAAAATTTTGTTTGATGTTGTTTAGCATTTTCCTAGGTGTACTTTCTTGATATTCATAATATAACATTCATCCATAATATGCTTATAATATAAATTTTCATCAAAAGATGTCGATTTTGGAACATGCATTTTAATAGTATATCTGTTACTATATCTCAAACATCTTTGTGCATTTCTCAAGACGAAATAAGCTGAAATCATTTTTGAAAAGCTCTGAAAGAGAAAAATTGTAGAACAGCGTTGGCAAAAATAATATTTTGGGAAGAAACGCTATATCCGTTCAACTGTACATCCACGATGAAAATCTAAATCTTTTTTTCTAAACTGCTTATATAGAAAGCCGAGATGTCTAATTAACATCGGATACAAAGCGAGGTTTGACAAACACGCTCTATTCAAATCAGCGTTCATTGAAGGTTTAAAATCATTTTATCCTATATGCGTCTGTGTCAAAGATATCCGGCTGCAGACACTTCTACCCAAACCAATAGCTGGCCCTGACAATTGTCTAGCAACGAGGACAGCAGACGCTGGAGGGGGGGGGAGGTGTGAAAGAAATTCCTTGTGGTTAATAGCTTGAATCTAATGAACAAGCAATGAAAAACAATACAAATATTAAGGATTGAAGTTACTGTTTTTCATGTCCCGGCCCCGTTCCAACCTGTACATGAACGGCGTTGAGTACAAGGGTAGGGCTAGTTTGCCTCAAAGCATAAAAGCCTGTACAGCATACTTCATATTTTAGAAACCTTGTTGCCAAAAACCAAGGATAAAACAAGTTCAAATTAAATGGAAATTTATTTTGCTTATTGCTTCGGTACTGCTTAGAAGCTTTTTTAATCCGCCATATAATCGAGCTGCTTGCAGATCTTAGAACCTGGCTTAAATGTTTTTAATTTGCGCTTTGAGGCGATCATCCGAGAATGAAAGGGCAGCGAAGCGGGTAAGCAGTGTTGCAAATAAGCGCTGGTGTAGTCAATGAGGTGTATAGAATACGTATTCTATCCACCTCATTGGTTAAAGTGCAACAGATTAACAACAACAACCTCACATTAACATGGTAGATTTTGGTTCTGTCATGAAATTTAGAATTGGGAATTAGAATTTTTAGGATTAGGAATATAGAGTCTGAAACACATTATAAATATCAGCACGTATAAAACAGTCAAATCTATAAAAATGTGATGTTTCTCGTTTGCAATTAGTGGCAGGCATCACGCAGCCATTGGGCTAGCAGGGGCTATAGCCCCTCCCCCCTCCACTTTTTTGCAATAATAGGCTACAAATTTTTTGGAAGGTTTACTCATACGCATCTTTGCATAGTTTACTCCTATGTAGTAGCAGTTCTTCTTGACTGAGAACCTTTTTTGTTTATTTTCTAGGTGGTTTATTTTCTTTAATAACATGATGTATTTTCTAGCTTGGTTAGCTAGGTATTTTGTTCCTCTCAAGCTAATTTTTAATTGTAGAGCAGATCAGGGCCTATTTTAGTGTGGTTTTTCCCACATTTTGTGGTTTTGGAAATCCAAAATGTGGTCTTGGCAATTCAAAATTGTGGAATGGATTTTTTCATTTTAGCTATATTTTTGTTAAAAACATGTTTTTCTGTTGATATAGTTTTGAAACTTTATAACATAACAGAACAGTACAAAACATCCATGAATCGTAGCGCAAGTTCCTTGGTCAAGATTAATCTGGTCCAAGGGAAAAATGTTACAGCCCATCGATGTAAAATGACTTCAAATCAGAGCTTGTAAAAGATCCCTGAATCTAGCGACAATAACAACAATGGCGCCCAAACTGCCACCAAGCGTGAAAATGCACTACAAACTTCGAAATGCTGCAAGTGAAAAAATCTCAAGGTAAAATAAGTCTATGATTTTTTCAATATGCAAGATCGTTCTAGATTTTCATCGTGTGCATTTTAAAATTTTCTAAGGATTTCAATTTTCTTGGCTCAACGTGTCCTTCGATATTAAAATAAGTATGAATTATAGAGCGTCTAGCAATGTTAACCTTTAACTACTGTTACTGTTGGAGTCCATAAAGAATAGGCTATAATAGAAAGATATTTGTAATCGTGTTATGTTGAATATTTTTGTTTTACACGAATAAAGAAAAACGCTTTCTACGACAACGGTCGATTTTTTGAAATTCCATGCTTCATATGCAGCCTTCTGGAAAATTTCCATAAAATGAGCCCTGGAGCAGATACTAATTTCTGAATTGTAACTCTGTGAAAATATGTAACCTTAATAATATAAGTATGTTGGATAAAATGATAAGGTGGACCACGGTTGGTACGGACCGACAAATCCATAATTGATGAAAAGGCTTTGGTTGCCCAAAAAACCAGAGGATTCACAGTTTCATAATAGACATTATAACCACAAGATTCCAAAAGGTAAAGAAACCAGACCTTTTGATATTACCTGTAGTGGAAACCTTCTTAAAGCTGTTATTTCCCTGCAAATTTAGATATTATATTCCCAATATTATCTTTCAACTTGAACTTTTTCATTTT
Source organism: Rhopilema esculentum (assembly GCF_057945365.1). Taxonomy (NCBI): domain Eukaryota; kingdom Metazoa; phylum Cnidaria; class Scyphozoa; order Rhizostomeae; family Rhizostomatidae; genus Rhopilema; species Rhopilema esculentum. The sequence goes on from NC_142818.1 coordinate 5,832,447, forward strand.
TCTGAACCAAGTTCACGCGGTTTTAAATCTCACTAAACTCGTGGTTCAAGATACTGTAAGTATCCTACAAACAATTGTTTCCGACAATGAAAATAAATATACTGCAAATATTGGTAAAGATTACATTTTATAAGCTTGATTTTAAAAAGAGAGCTCTGATTTGAAAGGGAAACCATTTTGCCAGACGACTGCATTGTTATAACCCAGCAAAATAATGTAGAAAAGTAAATTACCGAAGATTTCGATACATGCTTGAATGGATTTCTGAGGAAGTCTTGAGCTCTTTGAAGCCGCTGCTTCCATACTTGGGATTTGGTATATTATCATCATATATCCAAGTTCCTCCAATTTTTTTTGCCTGCTCATAAATAACAAAATTCGTTATTTTGCTGTTACTGCGAAGATATCTTCCCATGCATATGCCAGCGGCACCTGCTCCGACAATAGCTACTCTCTTCATTTCTGCCACAGTTTCAATTGCTTAGCTTCTTGACTTAATAGCAAGTACTGCAAAAGGGATTGTCGCCAGCAGGTTCTTTTCTCTAGCCTCTTGTTTTAGAAAGACCTTAAATGGCCTGTTGGTTTCTTTGTCGAACAATCGGCTTTTCAATTCTTTATACCCATAATTCATTGCTTTCTATTCTCGTTTAGCCACTGATTTAAAATCATCCGATACCGTACAGATGCAGTTGTGAACATGACATTTTGGGTTTGACATTGGATGTTAATGACGTGAATATGAATCTGTAAAACTGAAATTCAATATCACACCTCGAAAAAGTATCTATAGAAACTAGATCCACAGCTCCTCAGCCTTTAGTACAAAAATCGAAAACATTTGAATTAATCGAGGACTGTATCTATTAATATGCTCATCGTTGAAATAGGCCTACATTTTCTACCATGTGCAAGAGCATGTGATCAAAGCATTGTTTTGTCCAAAGGGCGTTACATACTGGCGTGCTGCCAACCTAACACAATAAATTTCTCAATGCTTACCCTAGCCGCTCCGCCACAGTATCTAGAAGAAAGCATTTTTATTTGCCTACAAATTAAGCATTGCGTAAAATTGTTGAACAGAATTATCAAAACTAATAATAATGACAAATTTTAATGTGCACTAGTGTAATGAGGAGAGGCAACAAAAAGTGCAGTACATTGATTCTAAAAAAGTTTCGGATGGTAAAACTTTTTAACATTTTTTTGGTACAGAAGTGCTGTTGTTTAGAATTTTTATCCTCCGAAGTTTTTTTTCTTGCTTTCTTCAAAGTTATGGTTCTCCCATTTATAATTGTTCCTGCTAGTATCATTTGACATTAATTCCCTGTGACCTTGCATATCCTGGTGACGTCAATTGTCGGGGGAGACAAAAACTGATAACGTTATCTTTTACGCGATATAAACAGTCGGTTTTTGTTCATACTTTCTGAACACACTTTGTTCAAATCAGCAAACTTGAATCCTATGTTTGGTAATTTATATGGAGAAGAAAAATATGCTCAAAACGAAGTAACCAAGTATAAATTTAATTTCCTACGAACGATGGCCGAAAGGCCGGAATCTCAAGATTCTCTAGTGGATAGATTTGCACAGGAAAAGTTTTCAGAATACTGTTGAGAATTAAGTTCAGGTCGATTTTGTAGAATCGTGAATAAGTGAGCATTGTTTTATAATGCTGATCAAATGAAATTTAATTTCACAAGTAGGTTCTTAATTTACTTGAATTGTATTATTCACATTTTGGGCGTTAAGAAGGTTCATGCTTTTATTCTTATATTTCTATGTTTAGAGTTTTATGTGGGTTAGATGGAGGGACTTGCAGTGATGAACCAACAGCCCAACGTTGCTTCCTGTGATGAGGGAATGTAGCCTCAAAACCTGCATTGACGAGGGATGTGGCAGTGTCTTCTGAGGTAACCTACTTTATTCAATTTCAGGAATATCAATTGTTCGTGTTTTTTTCTTCAAAAAAGGTGTTAAACTCTTTTAAGTCTGTACTATAAGTTAAGCTCACCTTGACTCAAACATTTTCTTCATGATGAATGCTGTTTTTCGGGCAAATGCGCAATGCGTGATAAATCGATACATTTTTTTTAGATCGATTTCATATTTAGTAAGGACCAGGCTAAGTTAGGCAAAGAGAGTCTGTATTAAGTAGAGTATTGTATTGTATAGATTTTAGTGTTAGATTTTTACAAGAGTGAACGTACACTTGTTCAGACTAATATAAATTAACTTTAGGTATTGTGTAAGACATTATTTACTGCAGAAAGAACAGGTGCACTCAGGGACGAGGGAGAAAGCTAAGGGGGGAGGGAGAAAGCTAAGGGGGCTATAGGCCCCCTCTAATAATTTCCAAAATGATCTGAGAACCATGCTTTGCGGTCCTTTTGTACCCTTTTTTATTAGAAACCAAATTTTAATCAAATTCTTAAATCGCGTGGTATTTTGGGCTGTCTTCAATGATTCTGAGAGTGAATTCCAGATTTGGGTCGTTGAAAATTTAATTATCTGACACCGTTGTTGGTTATTCTGGCTTTTAGAATGTCAAGAGGGTTGTGATTCGAGAGTTGTGACCTTTTATTTTGGGTACAAAATAGTCATTCATAAAATTAGCATTAGAATAATCGAAAATTCTCACTGATTGGATAAATATGGTAGCTTCATTCCAGTTAGCAAGTGAATCTTTGTTCGAAGATTAATACACTCATTTTTAAAGAGGTTTTAAGAAAATGTAGGCTCAATTGCTCGAAAGTTAAGTAGCAATCCTACCCAAATTGAAAAAAGCTAAGAAACTTTCATAATTTTAATTTTCCGAGTTGACAGTCGAAACAGTCTTGACATTGAACATCACTGTATATTGCAACACTACACTTGACATGCAGTTTGCATTCATTCTCAGTAAATTGTACACTCAAGAAAATTCCATTTAAAAATTTGTTTTGACTTCAACTTGACATTCATTAAGTTCAATTAGCTTAACTGTTTACAGATTTTTAACAGAGTTAGTCATTCTAGGAAAACAAAATTCCTTGATCACCTTGTTAGTCTCTGTGAGTGAACTATTTACTTTAACTTGGAAGCACGTTTAAAAAATTCAAAACCTAAGAAATTTAAGTTTCTTATAAAAAAATACGTGCAGTCCAGTAGGCTAGTAGTAGCGCCCTCTCGTTAATTTTTCTCTAACTTATCCTGGCTTCCTTTGCCACATAACATCCATATTAATGGAAAAATTGTTGAAATCTGTAGATAAAATGGGCAAGAATCAAAAGATAAAATTGTTGGTTGAAGTTTATTATCGTTTCTCATCAAATATACATGGTAATGTTTTCCCTTTTGTTCTGGAAAGCCACGCAGCTAGATAAGCAAGGCCTCGAGAGAGTTAATAAGTAGCATGCTTATAATTCATTGTTAACATATTCAGGATTTTTGGCAATTAATTATTAACGTCAGTTTCAAGATTTTGCAGGCTTTTTATATAAACCAAGTTCGTGTAATCAGTAAATAAATTACATATGCGCAAAGAAGAGTAAAACTGAACATCATTTATAGGATTTAGTAAAAGAAGAGATCCTAGCACGTTTCCTTGCGGGCAGCATAGTTTTTTCTGCGAGCCTATCAGTTTTTTAAAAACTCTTATTCAAAGTATGTATGCCATTACCCTCCAGCACTCGCATTCGCATGGTTTCTGCACTGACTTCGATAACCTGGGCTTTGTGATATAAATGCGATTTAAACAATATTAGCGCGGATCTGATGCCATAATATTATTGTTTTTCAGTCTTCTCTTTGTGTTAGAGAACACAGATATCTAAAATTAGAATAGGGATGCCTCTGTGCACGTAACAGTATGCAGCTTAAAGCGGCTGAATTTATTGTTAACTGGAAACAACTGAATTCATTTTTTATTACTAAATCGTTACTTAGAGGCTCTTAACGTAAGAATTTGTACTACAATACTCCTTTTGTACTACAGTCCTTAATGGATTATCGACTGACTTAAAAGGGTTTCCCTGGGTAACCTTGGACGGAGTTAACAAAGAAAAGCCTCGCCATATACAGCAAATCACTTAAAATTTAAAGCATGAAAGAATATATGTTGTAATCTTTCAGATCTGATGTAATATATTATTCCATTATATATCTTCTCATCAATTTTGAACGGCCCTATTTTACATCCTACGAGCATCCAGTTTCAAAAAAGTTTGTTCCCTGTAATTCTGAAGGGAGATACTCCTGCTCAACATATCCAGAATAGTCCGGGTTATACTTGTAGCCTTTGGCATATCCCAATTCCTTCATTAGTTTCGTCGGTGCATTACGCAGGTGCAATGGTACACCTGGCAAGGGTCCTTTCCATGTGAGCACACTATTCTTTGCAGCATTGTACGCTTTGTAGATGTCGACTGATTTCGGTGCACGAGCCAGATATACAGCCATGTGAGCAAGATTGACCTAGAAAGCAATATTTTTGAAGCTTATCTAGAATAATGTACTGAATTAAATCTTTTGAATCGCTGTGGGGGTCTTTTTCTCTAGAACCTCTTATAAGTAGGGACTTTTTGAATTATTAATAATAGGGATTGACAAGATAAACACACAAGTCAATCAAGTTTCAATGGTATAAAGCAAAAAAATCAAGTCAACCGCTGTTTGATAGGCAATGTATCCTAACAAAAAAATTGCTTTAAAGAAAGCAAAAAGTCTCAAACATACTTAAGCTCGTCAGCCACGTGCTCCCCCTTCTATGTCAATCCACAGCCGGGCATATACATATTTATATCTCCTAGCTTTGAGTTTTGATATATGCTCTGGCACTTTATACTTAGAAGAGGGTTAGATAAATAGCTTTAGAATGTTGTAGGTTGTTTTTTTCTTCAGATTGTTTGTTTGCATAGAAATTTTTAAATTCTGTACTACCAATAAATTTAGGCACACCCATTTTTTTAAAAATACAATATTTAGGTCCCTTCCGACAGCTTCAAAGTTTTATCGAAGGCTTTCGAGTCTTATTTAGAAACAATAAAATTATTGTTTTGAAAAGAAGTTTTAGCAAAACCTTATGTTATCAAGTTAACGATGTTATTAAGTTATGATTATGTTAACGAATAAATAATGCTCTAAAGTGACAATATCGATATGCGAAAATACAAATAATTGAAAATCCTTTAATGTTCATGAGAATTCAGTCAAAACTAGTTTTGTTACCTCGCATTCTGGCATTCCAATAAAATGGCACGCCTGGTGCGTTGAAACAGCTTTTGACAGAGCTGAATTGTCTGCTATTCCTACAAGAAAACACTTTTTTTGCTAAAAGAAGGCAGTTAGTTATTCAGCTTCGCTATTCATATTCGCTATAAAACAAACTCCGTGTAGAGATTGCAGTTATACTTAACATATTGCAGAATATGGAGATTTTTTTTAAAGGAAAATCAACATAGCCCTTTTCTAATAACAACCAGATTAAGACAAAATGTTGGAAGTACATCAGTATTTGTGCAGTCCTAGAAACACTGAAATGTTATTTAGATAACACTGTGCTTCCAGTGAAGCTTGCCTGCTTGAATGAGAAATTGGAATATTTGAGACTTATATTGTTTGGGAAACCTGCCCTTCAACCAAATAACATGTGACTTTTCTGTCCGTAAATTAGGTCTTACCTATTCAACTTGTTTACAATCGTGAAATATGTATTTCACATCGGTTTTGCAACATTTTCAGCAGTTTAAGCAATCATAGAAGAAATACGTAAATCACAAACCAATATCTTCACTCGCTATTCGTATCATTCTTCTTGCAATATACAACGGATCCTCTCCACCAATCAGCATTCGCGATAACCAATACAGGGCAGCACTGTCATCAGAGCCTCTTATTGATTTATGAAAGGCTGATATCAAGTTGAAATGCTGCTCCCCCTTTTTGTCGTATAGAATATGATTTCTTTGCAGTATCGAAGAGACATCAGAAACTTGTATGCAGTTGTTGTCATTATGGGACTTTTTCATATTAATTGTCATTTCAAGTCCATTCAATGCACTTCTAGCATCCCCGTCAGAGAGATTTGCAAGGGCTTCTAATGCGTTTTCCAAGATGAACAGTCTTGAGGCTTCACTATAAAAATATAATTAATTTTTAGAACAAGGTGCAAAACACATTTACTTTCATATTCCCCGCTTTAATTCTATATTTTTCAATTTTTTGCTACTAGTACATTCATGCTTGTTAATGAATATTGAAAAAGACAATCTACCGAATGCTAGAATGAAATAAAATCACAAGATTCATTAATATACTACAACTGAAAGCCTATTAAAGTGATAACTTAATTCGAATCAAGAAGCTGTACCAGACTGTTCGCGGGGAACGCGCATTATTAGGAATTTGCCGTATAATAATTCGCGCACAGTATTTGTTTATCTGGTCTTTTTTCCCACGAATATACTACCATTTAAACTTCTGATTTCTGATAAAAAGAAAAAATAAATAATACAAGTTCTCTTTGAAAGCCTTTGCTGCAAATTACGCGCACAATTTCACGGGAAAGTTCGTTATCCGCAAATTTCAAAAATATTGTTCTGGTGTTCCCTGCGCCGAAAAATACTTAACAGTCTGGAAGCTGTATACATGAAAGGAATCGATCTGTATTTCCTTTTGCATTTGGTTTGCTTGTTGCTGAAACTAAGATTTTATTATTTATGCTTGAGAAAGCTAGTTGAGCTCACCCTGAGCTGAAAATTGCACGTGTAAACTACACACAACTATATACATAGATATATCTGATTTACCATCATACCATTACAATAACTTAGGCTATGAGCCAGGATCACACCTTACTGGCTTAAGCGTGAACATCCATCTTGCCTATGCTTTTAAAACCATAGAATTCAATAGGCATCAAATCTGTAACAAGCCTCACAATCATTCAAAGTGGGCAACCAATTTTAATCAAGAATCGTCAGCTTTCCCTTACTGGGAAAAGAATTAAACTTTTTCTATCTTTTGATTCGCAAATTGGAATTTTTACAGATCGGCACAAACCTTGAACATTTCTCTGGAATCTCTTGCACAATGTTTCCCCCGATCCCTTCCACTGCACGTCTGAGTATCTTCATCAAGCTTTGAACACTATGTTTCTTTAGCACAATAACTTTGCATCTGCTTAGTAGAGCACCGTTTACTTGAAATGAGGGATTTTCAGTTGTGGCTCCTATAAGAGTTATTGTCCCATTCTCCACAAAAGGTAGAAAAAAGTCCTACAAAAAATTACAAAGAATTACAAAACTGCATGGATGCTTTTCCTGCAATTCAAGATCAATAACTTCATTAAATACAACTTTCATTTTTGTTTATTGTTGCTTCTAGCTCTTGATCGTTTGATTATTATTTCATGAGCAATAAATAATGAACCTTGCATATGCACATGTTTACCAACAGCAACTGATAATAGCTTTAAACTAGATGTAAATGTTGCAACTATTAACAGAAGTTTTTATAATTTTTAAAATTATAATATGCTTATTAAAGGAAAATCACTTTTGTTGAAACTAGTTAGAGGCACGTTTGGTATTTGGACAAGACATGTGACAATCAAAGTCACACTATATTTACATTGGGACAGTCTAAGTGAGCCCTCTTTCTAGACAAAAAGCTAAAATAACAAAAAGGATATCCTTCAAAAAATTGCCCAAAACATTGTTTTAAGGAATCTATTAGCACCTTGCGTATTATGAGAGCCTTCTTTTCTTAATAAAGGATAATGAAAATTTTTTGAAAGTTGCATTCATTGCCATTCTAGGCATTTAATTTCCAGGAAACGAAAAATTATCTGATAATGAATACCCTGTTAGGAAAAATCTGAATTATTTCCTTAAAACATTTAAGGAGAAAAAACCATTCTATTACCTGTTGAAGTTTGTTGAATCGATGGATCTCATCAATAAAAAGAATTGTTTCTTTCTTGAACATGGAATATTCATTTTTGGCAATTTTAATAGCTTCTTTCACATCACCCAGACTTGATGCGGTAGCAGAGAGCTTTACCAATCTCTTCAAGGGGTTGGTTTTTGATCTGCTTCCAATGATATTTACAAGACTTGTCTGTGGTCAAGATTTTAAATTTTTTATATAGTGGAAAATAAGGCACAAAGTTGGAGCTTACTCTAAATATATATGGGAAAATATTTAGGTAATATTAAAATGCTTATATGATACCAAATAAACTTTGGTTTTCTTAGAATTAGAGTACAGAATGATTATTTTGAAATGGTTTTTCAACATCTAGTGTACCAAAGTGCTCACTTCTTGTAATAAATATCCTCAACTGTACTAAATTATGGATCTTATTTTTTAATGAAGCACCTTATCTAGAAGAATTATAAAAGAAAACATATTGACCCTGTGCATATATTACTACATATCTATTCATCCATGTTGTAAACTTCTTTAGTCCATATACTGCATTTTTCAAAAAAGAGCTTTAGTGTAAAAAAGCTCAGAATATTTGCTTTTATGTCCTTGATACTCTCAAAAAACACAGTTTTAATAATGCATATTCCACAGGTGTGAAAACACATACTAAGCTTTGGGGTCCTACAGACCAAAACAAGTTGCAGAAAGCAGCCATGTTACTGATGCTGTTCAATCATCCAAGCATTCAAATGCAGATAATGAGCTTTATCATCCAAACATTGCTAAGATACAAATTTCAAAGGTAGAGAAAATTCAGAATTTAAAATCATTTAGATACATACTGATGTGGCTTGTATTCGTTAACAAGCTGATATTATTCAAAAATTCTTTCAGTCTGTATGTGGACTTGCAAATAAAATCTAATTCATGCCCTTATTTGCTTGGATGCTATTGAATATGATTCTTTGGCTTTTTACATTTAGAGACAATGTGGAAATAATGAAGAAGAATTTGTCCAGATTCCTCATTACAGCAGTAGATTTCTCTCATTGCAAGGGTTGGTTTAAAGTATCATTGCTGCTTCTTGTCAAAAGTTGGCTCCAGTAGAGACAATACCACCAAATGTTTGTCAATACAATTTTTTACCAAGAACAAAAGCTAACAGGTAGATACTTTTACTTTTACCGTTGTATGTCTTCAGCAACAAAATCATTAGTGAAAGGTCTGATCAAGTCCTCGGAGGGTACAGTCAGTTGGTCCAATGTATATCGTGTGTGTTCTTGAAAGTAAAAACTGGACCCCTATCTCTGTTTCAGGGTTTAGTAAAATGTACCCTATTCTGTGCCTTTGCCAAAATTGTGTAGCTCTTTTCACTGGGAATATTCAAGCTTGAGCAGGAATTTTTGTTAAAATCAAATTTAGTGAACTCTGCTTTTCACTGAGCATGTCAGAGCCATTCTTTATCTTAAACTTATGTCTAGGCAAGTTAAAAAGCAGAGTTCACTAGATTTGATTTTAACAACCATCCCTTATAGTTCTTGACATATATATCAACAAAATCAGACATATGTAAAACTATAACTGCAACATATTGCTTGCTTCACAAGATTGTGTTTAATATTTTTATGAAGAAATGAAAAAGTTATGTCCCTGCAATGAGTACATGCTAACAAAGACATACATTTCTGCAAAACTAGACGCACTGCAAAATTTGTTGTACTTCGCCATTGATTTACCTAAAAAATTATCTGCAACATCATATCAGTAAATTCCTGCCATTTTTGTGTTTCCTCTGACTGAATAAGAATGCAACCCTATTTTCAAGATTGTATGTCCCAGAATTATAGCTTTTTTCAAGTTTTTTCGAACTCACATGTAATACTTTGGACCAACTGACTGAGCCCCCCGCAATCAATCTTAAGGAGAGTTAAAAACTTGTTGCATTCAAAAGACTGATGAGATAAACCTAATCAATGTTACAAATTAAATTTGCTATGGCAGTGAAGAATGTGCCCACACTTTCAGCCGATTGTGTGAAGATGACTTAACCGTAAAAGTTTGTAGCTTTTAAAAAATATTCCATGGAGGCAAACATATTTGTGTTCAAGTTGGAATGGGAGGCTGCGAATGCCAGGGGGGACTAAATTGTTTAAATATAGAAGTAAGAAAATTAATATCATTATTTGAATGGGGCTGAAACTTTATTTTGAAAGAGATTGAGACTGAAGCTCGCTTTGAAGTTTATAGAGACTAAGAATTCAAAAATTCCATTCAGTTCATATTTTGAGTTGGGTTTGTTGGTATGTCCCAATCAATCTGAACATTTGTTGAGTATAATGTGCCTGCCACAAGTATGAAACAAGGATGTGTGCCTGCTTCTTACCCAGGACCAAATCCACTTACAATGCAAATTATAAGGAAAATAAGTACAGCGAATTGTAATAGAGGTAAAAATCCAGTGCCGTCCGAAGGAAATTCATATTGAGGGGGGGGGGGGGTGCTGCCCATTGTATTCCTTCTCATTTAGTACACTGTTATAAAGGAAATATACTACAGTCTGACAATTATCAGAGGGGGCTGCACCCCCCCCCCCCTCAATATGAATTTCCTTCGGACGGCACTGGATTTTTACCTCTATTACAATTCGCTGTACTTATTTTCCTTATAATTTGCATTGTAAGTGGATTTGGTCCTGGGAACGGGCCTGAAATCATACATTGAAGAGAGATTTACACTCTCAAAAAACTTTGAAGGCCATGAGATGGGAAGCTATACAATTAATTATGATCAAGAGTGCAGCGTGGTCTCTAAATGGGGTATATAGCCAAGTCTGCTTTCAGCGAAGAAAAATCTCACTCTGTCCAACGTGTGTCATTACTTTTCTAAATGTCTAAATTACCGTGAAATCTGTACCATCTTTGGCACTTACTAATGTTTCGGAAAAAATATCTGTGCCCTTTTTTTTTGTTTTGCCCCCCCCCCCCTGTTCAAACCTGCGTCCGGCCGCCCTGAATATCAATAAATGTAATGAAAATATTGGCATGGATAAATACCTTTCCACAACCAGGTGGACCCCAAAGAATAAAAGAAGGAACTTTTTCAGATGATAAAAGTGCTCTAAGGGTAGAATTTTCCCCGATTAGTTCGTCTTGACCAACATAATCATCAAAACTTATAGGTCTCATTTGTTCAGCCAATGGTACAGGTTTTTCAAGATCGATAGCCTTTGAATTAGTTTTCGCTGATGGAGAAAAACCTTTCACCTCCCTTTCATCCAAACCATTAGTCTTGACATTGTTCTGCAAAGGAAACTGCTTTTCACGCGCGGATTCACTATCTTTTTCTGGAAATCTGATTCGTTTTCTATCTTCTTCATTCATTGGTTGTTTTGATAGGGCGGAGTACTTCCGTTTTCCTAATATGTCAAAAATTGATCGATGGGCATTAATGGGCTTGTATTTTTCCTCCTTTGCTTTTGTTGGTATCAACTTTGGAACAGCTTCCATGTTTTTATTCACATGCACCGATTTACAAACAGTATCGTTTCCTGCAAGTGTCCCGACTTCGCAACCTGAAAGACTTTTAGCGGATGGCGAAGGAATGACTTTCTGATCTTCCTTTTCCAGGTCTACCTCTCTGTTAACTGAAGAAACTGTTTTATTGCAGCTTTTTGCAGAACAACAATCTTCTTTGTCTAAACATGCCTCCACATGATCATTTATCATTGATGCTGAAAATTTACCGTTACAAACCGGGCATTCGATGGGATCAGACATTTTCAAAACACAGGGGATCATTTCCCGCCTGTTTTTCAGCCTCAATCTCACTCTAGCCGTCATTTCGCGAAACACCAACAACTCGCTAGATTTCTCATCTCTAAATCTAGAGTAGCATCTATCCGAACTTTCTTTAGCCCCCTCCCCAATTATTCTCAAAAATTCAACCTGCTTTTGATTTTTACCACGTTTAGCCCCCCAAAACGTTTTAGTCCCCTCAATCTGTAATATGCTCCGCGGGCCTTGCACCATGGTATTTAGCAACTCTTGCTCTCTGGTAATGAGAAAATGTTGGTAATCGTTTAATACCTGCTGCGTTTACCAAGTACGAGCATTTTCCAAAACCAGGAGCTAGGCTACGGAAAATGTTCAATCACAACCGCCGCGGCCTATGTAAAACGATTTTCTTTAAGTTAAGAAATTGGTCGTTGCTATCTGACAGCGGAATATCTTGAACTGACGCCTTTAAAACACGGGGAGAGGTAAAACCATTTATCAGCGTCTTTTCCGTACAATTTTCTTTGTCACACATTTTAGAGAAGCATCCCCATGGTACCTTTGGACATACTTTGATGAATACTTTCTACTTACTTACCTTCTTTGAAGCACATCTCTTGACGAAAAAGTTTATTGAAGCAAGAGGTCAAGAATGTAAATCACAATTTCAAAAGAATAACTACTCGTGTGTTAGTTCGATTATTAATAAAAAAGTAAGACTATAAGCTTAGAAGTTCTAAAAGAAATATCATTTTTTTCAAACTTCTTTTCTTCTTTAAGCACCCGAATTTATCATTAAATGATCAGAAGAAATCATATTTGAAGTTAGTTCAGCAATGTAAGAAGTATTTCTGAAAAAATTCACTACTTTTGAGGAGGTTCAATTTTTGATAAAAACGTAACGCTATTGGCGAAGGGAATTTCAATCTTGCAAATAGCGTACAAGATTTTCCCTAAAACAAGAGGATTTCTAGGGATTTTCAGATAAAACAATAAGATTTTTACAAAAAGTGTACGAGATTTTCTTAGAGTGATTTGCCCCTCGGCTATAGGTTCAGAAAATTCATCATACTTTTTCAAATTTATTTTCTTCTTGAAACACCTTAATTTTTTTAAATGATGAGATTAAAAGAGATTTGAATATATTTGAGCAATGTTAGACCTATTTTTTACAAAACCAGGACGTTTTTGACGGTAAAATTTTTGATATAAATGTAATTCTTTTCTTCTTGAAACACCGTTATGTGAAATCACTTATTTTACAAGGCAGATAAGCATCATCAATCAGACTACAGTTTGCAAATACATTTTTTAAATCAAAGTTCTTCAACAGCTTTTGTGAAAATTAGCAACGACCAACAATGACAAAATAACGACTTCTTTCGACGACAACCTCAACTCGACTGGACTTGCACTGAAAAAACATACGCTTTTAAAAACATGAGTGACGCACAAGAAACCCTAATGACATAGCTTAACGGTAAATGGACTAATAACAACTAAAATAGAGATGGCACGACCAAAAACAAACTGGAATGACGCAAACATCGAACGACAAACTCATTAACTATAACGAACCACAAACAGGATACACAACAGACATAATACAAGTTTTTAACAATTATTTATCGTCAAATGATGAGAACAAACGGAAATTGAACATAATTTTGTAATTTGTAACGTATTTTTGATAAAAATTCCGACATTTGTGCCGGTACAGATTTTGATAAAAAGGTAAAGCTGTGGACTTAGGAAAATCGTGAAATTTTTTAAATATTTTCTTCTTGAAACCCTCTTATTTATCTCTAAATGATGAAAATAAGCGAGAATTTAACTTAGTTCCGCAATTGTTGACGTCTTTGCGACAAAAAATTACGACTTTCTGCCGGTGTAAATTTTGACAAATAATTAAGGTTATAGGCTTAGGAAAATTGTGAAATTTTTTGAAATTTTTCTTCCTGAAACCTTCTTTTTTATATCTAAATGATGAAAATATACGAGAATTGATCTTAGTTCCCCAATTATTGACGTCTTTTTGGCCAATAATTACGATATTCTTGTGGTGTAAATTTTGATTTAATAAGGTTATAGGCTTAGGAAAATCGTAAAACTTTTTTAAATTTTTTCTTCTTGAAACCCTCTTTTTTATATCTAAATGATGAAAATAAACGAGAATTGAACCTAGTTCCGCAATTATTGACGTCTTTTTGACAAAAAATCACGACTTTCTGGCAGTGTAAATTATGACAAAATAGTAAGGTTATAGGCTTAGGAAAATCGTAAAATTTTTTAAAAATTTTTCTTCTTGAAACCTTCTTTTTTATATCTAAATGATGGAAATATACGAGAATTGAACCTAGTTCCGTAATTATTGACGTCTTTTTGACAAAAAATCACGACTTTCTGATGGTGTAAATTTTGATAAATTAATAAGGTTATAGGCTTAGAAAAATCGTGAATTTTTTGAAATTTTTTTCTTCTTAAAACCTTTTTATTTATCTCTAAAAGATAAATATAAACGAGAATTGAACCTAGTTCCCCAATTAGTGACGACTTTGCGACAAAAAACTACGACTTTCTGGCGGTGAAAATTATGACAAATTAGTAAGGTTATAGGCTTAGGAAAATCGTAAAATTTTTTAAAAGTTTTTCTTCTTGAAACCTTCTTTTTTTTCTTTAAAGATGAAAATAAATGAGAATTGAACTTAGTTCCGCAATTTTTGACGTCTTTTTGACAAAAAAGTACGACTTTCTGGCGGTGTAAGTTTTGACAAAATAGTAAGGTTATAGGCTTAGGAAAATCGTGAAATTTTTGAAATTTTTTTCTTCTTGAAACCTTCTTATTTATCTCTAAATGATGAAAATAAAAGAGAATTGATCTTAGTTCCGGAATTTTGACGTCTTTTTGACAGAAAATTACGACTCTCTGGCGGTGTGAATTTCGACAAATTAGTAAGGTTATAGGCTTAGGAAAATCGTGAAATTTTTTAAAATTTTTTCTTCTTGAAACCTTCTTATTTATCTCTAAATGATGAAAATAAAGAGAATTGATCTTAGTTCCGGAATTTTGACGTCTTTTTGACAGAAAATTACGACTCTCTGGCGGTGTAAATTTCGACAAATTAGTAAGGTTATAGGCTTAGGAAAATCGTAAAATTTTTTAAAATTTTTTCTTCTTGAAAACTTCTTTTTTCTCTCGAAATGATGAAAATAAATGAGAATTGAACTTAGTTCCGCAATTTTTGACGTCTTTTTGACATAAAATTACGTCTTTCTGGCGGTGTAAATTTTGTTAAAACTTGTAAGGTTATAGGCTTAGGAAAATCGTGAAATTTTTTAAAATTTTTTCTTCTTGAAACCTTCTTATTTATACCTAAATGATGAAAATAAACGAGAATTGATCTTAGTTCCACAATTTTGACGTCTTTTTGACAAATATTACGACTTTCTGGCGCTGTAAATTTTGACAAATTAGTAAGGTTATAGGCTTAGGAAAATCGTAAAATTTTTTAAAATTTTTTCTTCTTGAAACCTTCTTCTTTTTTTCTAAATGATGGAAATAAATGAAAATTGATCTTAGTTCCGCAATTTTTGACGTCTTTTTGACAAAAAAGTACGACTTTCTGGCAGTGTAAATTTTGACAAAACTTGTAAGGTTATAGGCTTAGAAAATCGTGCAATTTTTTAAAATTTTTTCTTCCTGAAACCTTCTTATTTATCTCTAAATGATGAAAATAAAAGAGAATTGATCTTAGTTCCGGAATTTTGACGTCTTTTTGACAGAAAATTACGACTCTCTGGCGGTGTGAATTTCGACAAATTAGTAAGGTTATAGGCTTAGGAAAATCGTGAAATTTTTTAAAATTTTTTCTTCTTGAAACCTTCTTATTTATCTCTAAATGATGAAAATAAAGAGAATTGATCTTAGTTCCGGAATTTTGACGTCTTTTTGACAGAAAATTACGACTCTCTGGCGGTGTAAATTTCGACAAATTAGTAAGGTTATAGGCTTAGGAAAATCGTAAAATTTTTTAAAATTTTTTCTTCTTGAAAACTTCTTTTTTCTCTCAAAATGATGAAAATAAATGAGAATTGAACTTAGTTCCGCAATTTTTGACGTCTTTTTGACATAAAATTACGTCTTTCTGGCGGTGTAAATTTTGTTAAAACTTGTAAGGTTATAGGCTTAGGAAAATCGTGAAATTTTTTAAAATTTTTTCTTCTTGAAACCTTCTTATTTATACCTAAATGATGAAAATAAACGAGAATTGATCTTAGTTCCACAATTTTGACGTCTTTTTGACAAATATTACGACTTTCTGGCGCTGTAAATTTTGACAAATTAGTAAGGTTATAGGCTTAGGAAAATCGTAAAATTTTTTAAAATTTTTTCTTCTTGAAACCTTCTTCTTTTTTTCTAAATGATGGAAATAAATGAAAATTGATCTTAGTTCCGCAATTTTTGACGTCTTTTTGACAAAAAAGTACGACTTTCTGGCAGTGTAAATTTTGACAAAACTTGTAAGGTTATAGGCTTAGAAAATCGTGCAATTTTTTAAAATTTTTTCTTCCTGAAACCTTTTTATTTTTCACTAAATGATGGAAATAAATGAAAATTGATCTTGGTTCCGCAATTTTCGACGGCTTTTTGACAAAAAAATACGACTTTCTGGCGGTGTAAATTTTGAAAAATTAGTAAGGTTATAGGCTTAGGAAAATCGTAAAATTTTTTTAAATTTTTTCTTCTTGAAACCTTCTTCTTTTTCTCTAAATGATGGAAATAAGTGAAAATTGATCTTAGTTCCGCAATTTTTGACGTCTTTTTGACAAAAAAGTACGACTTTCTGGCAGTGTAAATTTTGACAAAACTTGTAAGGTTATAGGCTTAGAAAATCGTGCAATTTTTTAAAATTTTTTCTTCCTGAAACCTTTTTATTTTTCTCTAAATGATGGAAATAAATGAAAATTGATCTTAGTTCCGCAATTTTTGACGTCTTTTTGACAAAAAATTACGTCTTTCTGGCGGTGTAAATTTTGGCAAAACTTGTAAGGTTATATATAGGCTTAGGAAAATAGTGAAAATTTGAAATTTTTTTCTTCTTGAAACCTTCTTATTTATACCTAAATGATGAAAATAAACGAGAATTGATCTTAGTTCCGCAATTTTGACGTCTTTTTGACAAAATATTACGACTTTCTGGCGCTGTAAATTTTGACAAATTAGTAAGGTTATAGGCTTAGGAAAATCGTAAAATGTTCTAAATTTTTTCTTCTTGAAACTCTCTTATTTATCTCTAAATGATCGGAAAATGCGATAATTGAACTTCGTTCTTCATTTTTTGACTCTTTTTTGACAAAAAGTTACTACTTTCTGGCGGTGTAAATTTTGGCAAAATTTGTAAGGTTATAGGCTTAGGAAAATAGTGAAAATTTGAAATTTTTTTCTTCTTGAAACCTTCTTATTTATACCTAAATGATGAAAATAAACGAGAATTGATCTTAGTTCCGCAATTTTGACGTCTTTTTGACAAAATATTACGACTTTTTGGCGCTGTAAATTTTGACAAATTAGTAAGGTTATAGGCTTAGGAAAATCGTAAAATGTTCTAAATTTTTTCTTCTTGAAACTCTCTTATTTATCTCTAAATGATCGGAAAATGCGATAATTGAACTTCGTTCTTCATTTTTTGACGCTTTTTTGACAAAAAGTTACTACTATCTGGCGGTGTAAATTTTGGCAAAATTTGTAAGGTTATAGGCTTAGGAAAATCGCGAAATTTTTGAAATTTTTTTCTTCTTGAAACTCCTTTACTTATATCTAAATGATCGGAAAATAGTTGAGAATTGAATTTTGTTCCGCAATTTTTGACGTCTTTTTGACAAAAAATGATGACTTTCTGGTGGTGTAAATTTTGACAAATTAGTAAGGTTATAGGCTTAGGAAAATCGTAAAATTTTTTCTTCTTGAAACCTTCTTATTTTGCTCTAAGTGATGAAAATAAATGAGAATTGATCTTAGTTCCGCAATTTTTGATGTCTTTTTGACACAAAATTACCACTTTCTGGCAGTGTAAATTTTGATCAATTAGTAAGGTTATAGGATTAGAAAAATCGTGAAGTTTTTGAATTTTTTTTCTTTTTAAAACCTTTTTAATTATCTCTAAAAGATAAAAATAAACGAGAATTGAACCTAGTTTCCCAATTATTGACATCTTTGCGACAAAAATTTGCGACTTTCTGGCGCTGTAAATTTTGACAAATTAGTAAGGTTATAGGCTTAGGAAAATCGTAAAATTTTTTAAAATTTTTTCTTCTTGAAACCTTCTTCTTTTTCTCTAAATGATGGAAATAAATGAAAATTGATCTTAGTTCCACAATTTTTGACGTCTTTTTGACAAAAAAGTACGACTTTCTGGCAGTGTAAATTTTGACAAAACTTGTAAGGTTATAGGCTTAGAAAATCGTGCAATTTTTTAAAATTTTTTCTTCCTGAAACCTTTTTATTTTTCTCTAAATGATGGAAATAAATGAAAATTGATCTTGGTTCCGCAATTTTCGACGGCTTTTTGACAAAAAAATACGACTTTCTGGCGGTGTAAATTTTGAAAAATTAGTAAGGTTATAGGCTTAGGAAAATCGTAAAATTTTTTAAATTTTTTCTTCTTGAAACCTTCTTCTTTTTCTCTAAATGATGGAAATAAATGAAAATTGATCTTATTTCCGCAATTTTTGACGCCTTTTTGACAAAAAATTACGTCTTTCTGGCGGTGTAAATTTTGTTAAAACTTGTAAGGTTATAGGCGTAGGAAAATCGTGAAGTTTTTTAAAATTTTTTCCTCTTGAAACTTCTTCTTTTTCTCTAAATGATGGAAATAAATGAAAATTGATCTTAGTTCCGCAATTTTTGACGTCTTTTTGACAAAAAATTACGTCTTTCTGGCGGTGTAAATTTTGGCAAAACTTGTAAGGTTATATATAGGCTTAGGAAAATAGTGAAAATTTGAAATTTTTTTCTTCTTGAAACCTTCTTATTTATACCTAAATGATGAAAATAAACGAGAATTGATCTTAGTTCCGCAATTTTGACGTCTTTTTGACAAAAAATTACGTCTTTCTGGCGGTGTAAATTTTGTTAAAACTTGTAAGGTTATAGGCTTAGGAAAATCGTGAAATTTTTGAAATTTTTTTCTTCTTGAAACTCCTTTACTTATATCTAAATGATCGGAAAATAGTTGAGAATTGAATTTTGTTCCGCAATTTTTGACGTCTTTTTGACAAAAAATGATGACTTTCTGGTGGTGTAAATTTTGACAAATTAGTAAGGTTATAGGCTTAGGAAAATCGTAAAATTTTTTCTTCTTGAAACCTTCTTATTTTGCTCTAAGTGATGAAAATAAATGAGAATTGATCTTAGTTCCGCAATTTTTGATGTCTTTTTGACACAAAATTACCACTTTCTGGCAGTGTAAATTTTGATCAATTAGTAAGGTTATAGGATTAGAAAAATCGTGAAGTTTTTGAATTTTTTTTCTTTTTGAAACCTTTTTAATTATCTCTAAAAGATAAAAATAAACGAGAATTGAACCTAGTTTCCCAATTATTGACATCTTTGCGACAAAAATTTGCGACTTTCTGGCGCTGTAAATTTTGACAAATTAGTAAGGTTATAGGCTTAGGAAAATCGTAAAATTTTTTAAAATTTTTTCTTCTTGAAACCTTCATCTTTTTCTCTAAATGATGGAAATAAATGAAAATTGATCTTAGTTCCGCAATTTTTGACGTCTTTTTGACAAAAAAGTACGACTTTCTGGCAGTGTAAATTTTGGCAAAACTTGTAAGGTTATATATAGGCTTAGGAAAATAGTGAAAATTTGAAATTTTTTTCTTCTTGAAACCTTCTTATTTATACCTAAATGATGAAAATAAACGAGAATTGATCTTAGTTCCGCAATTTTGACGTCTTTTTGACAAAAAATTACGTCTTTCTGGCGGTGTAAATTTTGTTAAAACTTGTAAGGTTATAGGCTTAGGAAAATCGTGAAATTTTTGAAATTTTTTTCTTCTTGAAACTCCTTTACTTATATCTAAATGATCGGAAAATAGTTGAGAATTGAATTTTGTTCCGCAATTTTTGACGTCTTTTTGACAAAAAATGACGACTTTCTGGTGGTGTAAATTTTGACAAATTAGTAAGGTTATAGGCTTAGGAAAATCGTAAAATTTTTTCTTCTTGAAACCTTCTTCTTTTGCTCTAAGTGATGAAAATAAATGAGAATTGATCTTAGTTCCGCAATTTTTGATGTCTTTTTGACACAAAATTACCACTTTCTGGCAGTGTAAATTTTGATCAATTAGTAAGGTTATAGGATTAGAAAAATCGCGAAGTTTTTGAATTTTTTTTCTTTTTGAAACCTTTTTAATTATCTCTAAAAGATAAAAATAAACGAGAATTGAACCTAGTTTCCCAATTATTAACATCTTTGCGACAAAAATTTGCGACTTTCTGGCGCTGTAAATTTTGACAAATTAGTAAGGTTATAGGCTTAGGAAAATCGTAAAATTTTTTAAAATTTTTTCTTCTTGAAACCTTCTTCTTTTTCTCTAAATGATGGAAATAAATGAAAATTGATCTTAGTTCCGCAATTTTTGACGTCTTTTTGACAAAAAAGTACGACTTTCTGGCAGTGTAAATTTTGACAAAACTTGTAAGGTTATAGGCTTAGAAAATCGTGCAATTTTTTAAAATTTTTTCTTCCTGAAACCTTTTTATTTTTCTCTAAATGATGGAAATAAATGAAAATTGATCTTGGTTCCGCAATTTTCGACGGCTTTTTGACAAAAAAATACGACTTTCTGGCGGTGTAAATTTTGAAAAATTAGTAAGGTTATAGGCTTAGGAAAATCGTAAAATTTTTTAAATTTTTTCTTCTTGAAACCTTCTTCTTTTTCTCTAAATGATGGAAATAAATGAAAATTGGTCTTAGTTCCGCAATTTTTGACGTCTTTTTGACAAAAAATTACGTCTTTCTGGCGGTGTAAATTTTGGCAAAACTTGTAAGGTTATATATAGGCTTAGGAAAATAGTGAAAATTTGAAATTTTTTTCTTCTTGAAACCTTCTTATTTATACCTAAATGATGAAAATAAACGAGAATTGATCTTAGTTCCGCAATTTTGACGTCTTTTTGACAAAAAATTACGTCTTTCTGGCGGTGTAAATTTTGTTAAAACTTGTAGGGTTATAGGCTTAGGAAAATCGTGAAATTTTTGAAATTTTTTTCTTCTTGAAACTCCTTTACTTATATCTAAATGATCGGAAAATAGTTGAGAATTGAATTTTGTTCCGCAATTTTGGAGTCTTTTTGACAAAAAATGACGACTTTCTGGTGGTGTAAATTTTGACAAATTAGTAAGGTTATAGGCTTAGGAAAATCGTAAAATTTTTTCTTCTTGAAACCTTCTTATTTTGCTCTAAATGATGAAAATAAATGAGAATTGATCTTAGTTCCGCAATTTTTGATGTCTTTTTGACACAAAATTACCACTTTCTGGCAGTGTAAATTTTGATAAAACTTGTAAGGTTATAGGCTTAGGAAAATCGTGAAATTTTTTAAAATTTTTTCCTCTTGAAACCTTCTTCTTTTTCGCTAAATGATGGAAATAAATGAAAATTGATCTTAGTTCCGCAATTTTTGACGTCTTTTTGACAAAAAATTACGTCTTTCTGGCGGTGTAAATTTTGGCAAAACTTGTAAGGTTATATATAGGCTTAGGAAAATAGTGAAAATTTGAAATTTTTTTCTTCTTGAAACCTTCTTATTTATACCTAAATGATGAAAATAAACGAGAATTGATCTTAGTTCCGCAATTTTGACGTCTTTTTGACAAAAAATTACGTCTTTCTGGCGGTGTAAATTTTGTTAAAACTTGTAAGGTTATAGGCTTAGGAAAATCGTGAAATTTTTGAAATTTTTTTCTTCTTGAAACTCCTTTACTTATATCTAAATGATCGGAAAATAGTTGAGAATTGAATTTTGTTCCGCAATTTTTGACGTCTTTTTGACAAAAAATGACGACTTTCTGGTGGTGTAAATTTTGACAAATTAGTAAGGTTATAGGCTTAGGAAAATCGTAAAATTTTTTCTTCTTGAAACCTTCTTATTTTGCTCTAAGTGATGAAAATAAATGAGAATTGATCTTAGTTCCGCAATTTTTGATGTCTTTTTGACACAAAATTACCACTTTCTGGCAGTGTAAATTTTGATCAATTAGTAAGGTTATAGGATTAGAAAAATCGTGAAGTTTTTGAATTTTTTTTCTTTTTGAAACCTTTTTAATTATCTCTAAAAGATAAAAATAAACGAGAATTGAACCTAGTTTCCCAATTATTGACATCTTTGCGACAAAAATTTGCGACTTTCTGGCGCTGTAAATTTTGACAAATTAGTAAGGTTATAGGCTTAGGAAAATCGTAAAATTTTTTAAAATTTTTTCTTCTTGAAACCTTCTTCTTTTTCTCTAAATGATGGAAATAAATGAAAATTGATCTTAGTTCCGCAATTTTTGACGTCTTTTTGACAAAAAAGTACGACTTTCTGGCAGTGTAAATTTTGGCAAAACTTGTAAGGTTATATATAGGCTTAGGAAAATAGTGAAAATTTTGAAATTTTTTTCTTCTTGAAACCTTCTTATTTATACCTAAATGATGAAAATAAACGAGAATTGGTCTTAGTTCCGCAATTTTGACGTCTTTTTGACAAAAAATTACGTCTTTCTGGCGGTGTAAATTTTGTTAAAACTTGTAAGGTTATAGGCTTAGGAAAATCGTGAAATTTTTGAAATTTTTTTCTTCTTGAAACTCCTTTACTTATATCTAAATGATCGGAAAATAGTTGAGAATTGAATTTTGTTCCGCAATTTTTGACGTCTTTTTGACAAAAAATGACGACTTTCTGGTGGTGTAAATTTTGACAAATTAGTAAGGTTATAGGCTTAGGAAAATCGTAAAATTTTTTCTTCTTGAAACCTTCTTATTTTGCTCTAAGTGATGAAAATAAATGAGAATTGATCTTAGTTCCGCAATTTTTGATGTCTTTTTGACACAAAATTACCACTTTCTGGCAGTGTAAATTTTGATCAATTAGTAAGGTTATAGGATTAGAAAAATCGTGAAGTTTTTGAATTTTTTTTCTTTTTGAAACCTTTTTAATTATCTCTAAAAGATAAAAATAAACGAGAATTGAACCTAGTTTCCCAATTATTGACATCTTTGCGACAAAAATTTGCGACTTTCTGGCGCTGTAAATTTTGACAAATTAGTAAGGTTATAGGCTTAGGAAAATCGTAAAATTTTTTAAAATTTTTTCTTCTTGAAACCTTCTTCTTTTTCTCTAAATGATGGAAATAAATGAAAATTGATCTTAGTTCCGCAATTTTTGACGTCTTTTTGACAAAAAAGTACGACTTTCTGGCAGTGTAAATTTTGGCAAAACTTGTAAGGTTATATATAGGCTTAGGAAAATAGTGAAAATTTTGAAATTTTTTTCTTCTTGAAACCTTCTTATTTATACCTAAATGATGAAAATAAACGAGAATTGGTCTTAGTTCCGCAATTTTGACGTCTTTTTGACAAAAAATTACGTCTTTCTGGCGGTGTAAATTTTGTTAAAACTTGTAAGGTTATAGGCTTAGGAAAATCGTGAAATTTTTGAAATTTTTTTCTTCTTGAAACTCCTTTACTTATATCTAAATGATCGGAAAATAGTTGAGAATTGAATTTTGTTCCGCAATTTTTGACGTCTTTTTGACAAAAAATGACGACTTTCTGGTGGTGTAAATTTTGACAAATTAGTAAGGTTATAGGCTTAGGAAAATCGTAAAATTTTTTCTTCTTGAAACCTTCTTATTTTGCTCTAAGTGATGAAAATAAATGAGAATTGATCTTAGTTCCGCAATTTTTGATGTCTTTTTGACACAAAATTACCACTTTCTGGCAGTGTAAATTTTGATCAATTAGTAAGGTTATAGGATTAGAAAAATCGTGAAGTTTTTGAATTTTTTTTCTTTTTGAAACCTTTTTAATTATCTCTAAAAGATAAAAATAAACGAGAATTGAACCTAGTTTCCCAATTATTGACATCTTTGCGACAAAAATTTGCGACTTTCTGGCGCTGTAAATTTTGACAAATTAGTAAGGTTATAGGCTTAGGAAGATCGTAAAATTTTTTAAAATTTTTTCTTCTTGAAACCTTCTTCTTTTTCTCTAAATGATGGAAATAAATGAAAATTGATCTTAGTTCCGCAATTTTTGACGTCTTTTTGACAAAAAAGTACGACTTTCTGGCAGTGTAAATTTTGACAAAACTTGTAAGGTTATAGGCTTAGAAAATCGTGCAATTTTTTAAAATTTTTTCTTCCTGAAACCTTTTTATTTTTCTCTAAATGATGGAAATAAATGAAAATTGATCTTGGTTCCGCAATTTTCGACGGCTTTTTGACAAAAAAATACGACTTTCTGGCGGTGTAAATTTTGAAAAATGAGTAAGGTTATAGGCTTAGGAAAATCGTAAAATTTTTTAAATTTTTTCTTCTTGAAACCTTCTTCTTTTTCTCTAAATGATGGAAATAAATGAAAATTGATCTTATTTCCGCAATTTTTGACGCCTTTTTGACAAAAAATTACGTCTTTCTGGCGGTGTAAATTTTGTTAAAACTTGTAAGGTTATAGGCTTAGGAAAATCGTGAAATTTTTTAAAATTTTTTCCTCTTGAAACCTTCTTCTTTTTCTCTAAATGATGGAAATAAATGAAAATTGATCTTAGTTCCGCAATTTTTGACGTCTTTTTGACAAAAAATTACGTCTTTCTGGCGGTGTAAATTTTGGCAAAACTTGTAAGGTTATATATAGGCTTAGGAAAATAGTGAAAATTTGAAATTTTTTTCTTCTTGAAACCTTCTTATTTATACCTAAATGATGAAAATAAACGAGAATTGATCTTAGTTCCGCAATTTTGACGTCTTTTTGACAAAAAATTACGTCTTTCTGGCGGTGTAAATTTTGTTAAAACTTGTAAGGTTATAGGCTTAGGAAAATCGTGAAATTTTTGAAATTTTTTTCTTCTTGAAACTCCTTTACTTATATCTAAATGATCGGAAAATAGTTGAGAATTGAATTTTGTTCCGCAATTTTTGACGTCTTTTTGACAAAAAATGACGACTTTCTGGTGGTGTAAATTTTGACAAATTAGTAAGGTTATAGGCTTAGGAAAATCGTAAAATTTTTTCTTCTTGAAACCTTCTTATTTTGCTCTAAGTGATGAAAATAAATGAGAATTGATCTTAGTTCCGCAATTTTTGATGTCTTTTTGACACAAAATTACCACTTTCTGGCAGTGTAAATTTTGATCAATTAGTAAGGTTATAGGATTAGAAAAATCGTGAAGTTTTTGAATTTTTTTTCTTTTTGAAACCTTTTTAATTATCTCTAAAAGATAAAAATAAACGAGAATTGAACCTAGTTTCCCAATTATTGACATCTTTGCGACAAAAATTTGCGACTTTCTGGCGCTGTAAATTTTGACAAATTAGTAAGGTTATAGGCTTAGGAAAATCGTAAAATTTTTTAAAATTTTTTCTTCTTGAAACCTTCTTCTTTTCCTCTAAATGATGGAAATAAATGAAAATTGATCTTAGTTCCGCAATTTTTGACGTCTTTTTGACAAAAAAGTACGACTTTCTGGCAGTGTAAATTTTGTTAAAACTTGTAAGGTTATAGGCTTAGGAAAATCGTGAAATTTTTTAAAATTTTTTCCTCTTGAAACCTTCTTCTTTTTCTCTAAATGATGGAAATAAATGAAAATTGATCTTAGTTCCGCAATTTTTGACGTCTTTTTGACAAAAAATTACGTCTTTCTGGCGGTGTAAATTTTGGCAAAACTTGTAAGGTTATATATAGGCTTAGGAAAATAGTGAAAATTTGAAATTTTTTTCTTCTTGAAACCTTCTTATTTATACCTAAATGATGAAAATAAACGAGAATTGATCTTAGTTCCGCAATTTTGACGTCTTTTTGACAAAAAATTACGTCTTTCTGGCGGTGTAAATTTTGTTAAAACTTGTAAGGTTATAGGCTTAGGAAAATCGTGAAATTTTTGAAATTTTTTTCTTCTTGAAACTCCTTTACTTATATCTAAATGATCGGAAAATAGTTGAGAATTGAATTTTGTTCCGCAATTTTTGACGTCTTTTTGACAAAAAATGACGACTTTCTGGTGGTGTAAATTTTGACAAATTAGTAAGGTTATAGGCTTAGGAAAATCGTAAAATTTTTTAAAATTTTTTCTTCTTGAAACCTTCTTATTTTGCTCTAAGTGATGAAAATAAATGAGAATTGATCTTAGTTCCGCAATTTTTGATGTCTTTTTGACACAAAATTACCACTTTCTGGCAGTGTAAATTTTGATCAATTAGTAAGGTTATAGGATTAGAAAAATCGTGAAGTTTTTGAATTTTTTTTCTTTTTGAAACCTTTTTAATTATCTCTAAAAGATAAAAATAAACGAGAATTGAACCTAGTTTCCCAATTATTAACATCTTTGCGACAAAAATTTGCGACTTTCTGGCGCTGTAAATTTTGACAAATTAGTAAGGTTATAGGCTTAGGAAAATCGTAAAATTTTTTAAAATTTTTTCTTCTTGAAACCTTCTTCTTTTTCTCTAAATGATGGAAATAAATGAAAATTGATCTTAGTTCCGCAATTTTTGACGTCTTTTTGACAAAAAAGTACGACTTTCTGGCAGTGTAAATTTTGACAAAACTTGTAAGGTTATAGGCTTAGAAAATCGTGCAATTTTTTAAAATTTTTTCTTCCTGAAACCTTTTTATTTTTCTCTAAATGATGGAAATAAATGAAAATTGATCTTGGTTCCGCAATTTTCGACGGCTTTTTGACAAAAAAATACGACTTTCTGGCGGTGTAAATTTTGAAAAATTAGTAAGGTTATAGGCTTAGGAAAATCGTAAAATTTTTTAAATTTTTTCTTCTTGAAACCTTCTTCTTTTTCTCTAAATGATGGAAATAAATGAAAATTGGTCTTAGTTCCGCAATTTTTGACGTCTTTTTGACAAAAAATTACGTCTTTCTGGCGGTGTAAATTTTGGCAAAACTTGTAAGGTTATATATAGGCTTAGGAAAATAGTGAAAATTTGAAATTTTTTTCTTCTTGAAACCTTCTTATTTATACCTAAATGATGAAAATAAACGAGAATTGATCTTAGTTCCGCAATTTTGACGTCTTTTTGACAAAAAATTACGTCTTTCTGGCGGTGTAAATTTTGTTAAAACTTGTAGGGTTATAGGCTTAGGAAAATCGTGAAATTTTTGAAATTTTTTTCTTCTTGAAACTCCTTTACTTATATCTAAATGATCGGAAAATAGTTGAGAATTGAATTTTGTTCCGCAATTTTGGAGTCTTTTTGACAAAAAATGACGACTTTCTGGTGGTGTAAATTTTGACAAATTAGTAAGGTTATAGGCTTAGGAAAATCGTAAAATTTTTTCTTCTTGAAACCTTCTTATTTTGCTCTAAATGATGAAAATAAATGAGAATTGATCTTAGTTCCGCAATTTTTGATGTCTTTTTGACACAAAATTACCACTTTCTGGCAGTGTAAATTTTGATCAATTAGTAAAGTTATAGGATTAGAAAAATCGTGAAGTTTTTGAATTTTTTTTCTTTTTGAAACCTTTTTATTTATCTCTAAAAGATAAAAATAAACGAGAATTGAACCTAGTTTCCCAATTATTGACATCTTTGCGACAAAAATTTGCGACTTTCTGGCGGTGTAAATTTTGACAAATTAGTAAGGTTATAGGCTTAGGAAAATCGTAAAATTTTTAAAATTTTTTCTTTTTGAAACCTTCTAATTTTTCTCTAAATGATGAAAATAAATGAGAATTGAACTTAGTTCCGCAAATTTTGTTTTTTTTTCATCATAATCACAACGTTTTTTGGGGTTCGAATTTTGATAAAATGAGTAAGGCTATATGCTTATAAAAAGCGTCAAATTTTTTCATTTTTCGTCTTTTTGAATCACCTTTATTTCTCTCTTATTGATGAGAAAAAACAAGGTTTTGATTAAGTACAGCAATATTAGATGCATTTTTTGATATCACGACTTTGATGATTGTTCTGTTTTTAATTAAAATGTAGGACTGCAAGCTGATGAAAATCATCAAAATATTTGAATTTTTTTTTCTTCTTAAAAGAAGTTTACTTATCTGTAAATTATCAGAAGAAGCAGGATTTCGATTTTGTTCAGCAATGTAAGACGTATTTTGATAAAAATCACGACTTTTTAGCGGTTCGATTTTTGATAAAAAAAGTAGGGCTATAGGCGTTAGAAGATCGTCAAATTTGTTGGAATTTTTTTTTCTTAAAAGAACTTAATTTATCTGTAAATGATCAAAATAAACAAGATTTGAATCTAGTTCAGAAGGTAGGACGTATTTTTGATAAAAATCGTAACCTTTCAAGCGTTTTAATTTTTGATAAAAAAGAGGGGTTGTACATAGGCTTTGAAAAATTTCGAATTTTGCTCAAATGTTTTTCCTTTCTTAAGCACCTTTATATACTTCTATAAGATTAGAATTGAATTAAACAAGAATTGAATTAATGCCATGATTGAAAGTCATAATTTAAAAAGAGACGTTATGTTAGATGGTTCGATTTTTTCGGCTATATGCTTACAAAAATCGTCAATTTTTTCAAATTCTTTTCTCTCCATAATATTTTAATATACTTGTAAATGATGACATAAACAGGAATTTGATTCAGTCCAGGTTTGAAAACTACACTTTCATAATTTTAGAAAACCATGATATTTCGATTTTTGATAGAAAAGTATATCTATTGTCTTAGACGTGTAGCTAAGACTATGTTTAGAGTTTATTATGTTTAGAAATGCTTCATGTATGACAAAATGTGCATTAAATGAACTTACCCGAGAGTTGTCGCAAGAGAGTGACATGGTGATTTCAAAATGCATATAAAAACCCCACGCTATAGATAAGGAAACTTCTTCGATTTTCTGCAAATTTTCATGCCAGTTTTCCTATGAAAAAACGATAGCATAAAGATTTAAAAAATGGAAATTTGTTCCATAATGACAAAGAGTTCTTTCAATAAGTTCTTGGGCGGATAATTTCAAATGATAGCGAATCTTTGAAAACCAAGGCTATAGGCCTTGAAAATTTAAAAAAATGTCACCATTTTATGAAAGTGGAGCATACATGCTTGGAAAATTTGACGATTATTTGTGAACTTTTTTTCTTTTATTGCCAAATCTTTGGGCTAAATAACAAACTAGATTCAAATGGGCTTGAATGATATGAATGCGGAATTGCGTTCATTTGTGTTGTTGTAAGTATAGTATATGATGATGGCAAATCAAACTATCCTAAAGACAAAGGTTATGTTTTTATACGGATTATTATGTCAATTTTCTCTAAAGTTTTACAGAGAAGTCTTATAAAAAAATGGCTAATCATCGTTAAATGGCTAATGTGTGGAAATTGAATAGAAAACTGAATAAATTTTCTTTAGTAAGGATATTTTATAATGACGTCAGTCTACCAAACACACCAAAGCTACAGGCATAAATATATTTAATTTTGGGAAAAAATCGCGAAATTCTCCATAATTTTGGTCATGAAAAAATATAATTGTCTTTTTTCAAAACGTTTCTCCTTTTTAATTAATCCTTTTAATCCCCCCAACTATTCAAAGCCCGTACGTTCAAATAATTGGATTCTTATGAAAAAAAGAAATAAGTTTTAAAGGTACTGTGCGTTTTAAAATTACTGTGAGTAAATTTGAAACAAGGACAAGAACCATTGCTGGAGTGATTTAATTTGATTATTGTTGTAAAAAAACTTTATGAAAACAAAAAACAAGTTTTAATGATAAGCAGTGGAAGGTCAACGGAGGAAGACAGAGTTTCCTTTTTAACATGCTTTTTGGGCATTTTCTGCAGAATCAAAAGAAGATAAGCCCAGAAAGATTACTTTCTCAATGAAAACATGTCCTTGTTTTAGCTTACACACAGAGTCTTAAAGGCCCTTGCGCAACCGGCATGCTCTGCGGTAGTTGTTTTTAAGCAGGAAGAAATGGACTGCATTTGGTTATTTTTGGCAGTACGATATTAGGCCGATATTGAAAATTTTGAACATTGAAAATATTGAAAATATGAACAGTAGCATTGATCAAAATATGCAGTTAAACTGTAGTTCTCAGGATTTTTTCAAAATTCAGATGTTAGTTTTGTCAATGCATTGTCATTGAGGATTTAAGAATTTTGCAATTTCCTTCTCTACTTGACAATTATTTAGTTTTTTGAGACTTATTTTCATTGATGTAATATTTCAAAAACAGCCTTGATGGGCTAGTAAAAGTCAGAATTCATGGAAGGCATTGGTATATGATTTTAAACTATAAGGCTGTTCAGTTGGAAAATCATGCTACAATCAAAATTAATAACCAAACAACTGCTAGAGGTTTCACGGAGCGTAAAAGTTAAATTTTTTCCCGCTTTAAAATAAGAAGTATCATTGTAGATCAGTGTCCGTTTAAGAAATAGACTCCTAACCATTCTTTTATTAAGGAACGAGTTTTTTTATATTCTATGTTGCATTTTTAAGATTTCCTTTGACTTACTTCATATGAGATTTCAATGAACCCTCAAGATGGAGTTTTTTGACAGCCTATGGCAGCCTACGAATCTGTACAATTGTGTTCCAATCACTCCACGGGTGTGTTCCAATCATATGAACTCACGATATGATAAACTCCTATTAATTCGTTAAGCTTGTCATAGTACAGTCCAAAAATGAAGTAGCAATGTGGATAACAAGACTTAAGCCTGATAGGTCAGCATAGCACTCATATGTATAGATATATCTCCTTAAAATGTTGGGTGAACAATCAACGCTATCCACTTTCGAAAGGTGGAACATGCTGTTAGCAATCGAAAAAGTGAAGGTGTCAATTAATATTTTCCTTGGAAAAACAAATCAGTGCCTCCTTGATTACTTCGAAAGTCCAAAAGATAACTTCCTTTATCCTTCCTTACGTGTTTCAGCTACATTCCGATATGAGATGTTATCTGACATTAAAAGAGTGACATTTGAACATCAAATGCGAAAACCTTCGACTTGCATGTAGATCTAATCTTTAAAGGCGCTTACAAATGTCTAAAAAACTACGAACGTAAGAATGGGAGATTCGGAAATGGGAAGTCAAAAATATTTTGCTAGTTTATCGAATTTTAAAGGAGATGATTGCTTTGACTGAAATTCGATCTGTTTATGTTCAGCATGTTTCCTTAATTAAGGGATATTTTCTAGAATCTGTTAAAACAGGCAAATCATAAAAAACAATGCCTTGTATCACGGCTATTTTTAGATCTTGAAAGATAATAACATTTGCGGAATATAGAAAATAGATGAATAATATTTATTTACCACCCTACCAAAAATGTAAAATGCAAAAAGATGCATTTATCAATTGTTAATGTACCAGTTGTGTGTACATGCAACTATAAATATTTGAAGATGAAAATTATAGCTATAAACGCCAGGGACCAATTTAAGCAGTAGAATTCGAGAAGGGGGGGGGGGGGGGGTTAGATGGTTAGTATGAAAAGGCGACTGGAAAATGATAAAAACACCTATTATCGCATCGTTCTGTTGCTAATGACTACAAAAATATGCTTTTTGCCGAATCGAAGCAGAATATACCGAAGGACACAAAAATATTGGAAGGGAAGCACTATATCAATAATCATAGTTTGTATCATCTTTATCTATGGTGTTCGTGAAAAACTGACGGTGTAAATTTTTTCACTGTTTTACTCATTGTTAGCCTGTTTTACTAAATAGCCAACAAACTACGGGCAATTATAACAAGTAGGTATGTCACAACCCTCCACCTCTTCCCCACCCATATATCTAGATACGCCCTAACTTTCGTAACAGTAGTCGTATCTGTGATGCAGTCTAAATACGGCCTAGAATGAAAATGCAGGTTATGTTGATTTTTAAATGATTCTTGATGTCATAATTGGTAGCGGGAGGGCGGATAAGTGGATTGAACGGTCGTAAGCGTTAACTATTCCAAAAACATATAAGTGATTTCCTGTAAATTTACGAAAATGCCATTTGCAATCCGTAGAAATACAGTAACTTCGAGTGTTGCTGTAATAAATGGAAAATATTTTCAATTCGAAATTTACGAGCTGCCTGCAGTAATATAAGAGAAAGTCATTCATAAGATGCACTTGTCTAAATTTTATCTCAATTCAAAGTTTTTTAACATAGTGCTCACGCGATAAATGTTTACAGAAAGAAGGGTGCAAGGAAAAAACCCAGCAAGATTCGTAAGCGAATTCACTTTAAAAATTTGACCTTTCAACACTGCTTCCAGCTATGATGTATCTTTTATCCTTATTCATGGTATTTTAAAAAGGCAGAAGCTTCAGTTTACTAAAAGGTACTGAAGAATCCTAAAATGAATAAATTACCTTAGTATAGCAAATTGTCTCAATATATTGCATGCGTTTGCGTAAGAACTGGCTGCATATCAGTTTTTCGTGTTTTGTTGATAAACTTCACAGTACGGCGTATTATCGGGATTTTTTGGTTTTTTGATCTCCAAAAGCGCTTTAAGTGCTCACTCTTTCGTTATCTCGATAACTGCTTTCTAAGTGTGTGCGCCCCGCCTATTCTTCTAAGCACCTCCTATTTCCATATTCACCACTTCTGTTGCAAAATAATCCATTAATACGGGCTCACAGCTTCTTGAGTGCGGCTTTCAAGAGATATCCTAGCTTTAAAAGAATCTGACGAGAACCGAGTCGATAGCACTGTGGGAAGTCGCTACTAGATGCAGTCTACTTTTAACTGACTTTTATTGCTAAGCTTTAATTTGAACTCTTGATGAATGAGACTGTGCTTTACAGTCATTTTCATTGCCTTGTGAAAGTTCCTTTTGAAAAGGATTTTCAGCAATATATATATATCTTTCAAAAATACTTGAAAACAATTCCATGAAAAAAATATAATATCTAATTGAGTTATCTATAAAATAATTTTACACATTGGCACTTCACTTTGTCAGTGCCATTTGTTTTTTATTCAAATCAATAAGAATTAATTTTAATTGAAAAGGAAATAAAACATATCAAAATGACGATAACCATGATGATGGTGAAGACGATCATGATTATAATGATGATCCACTCCAAAGCAAATCACAAATTCAAAATCTCTGGCCATGACAAATAGTGTGGTTGGATACTTATTGATTCAGAGGCTTCTTCATTCAAAAATCTTAATTGCTAGAATGGTCGCTGTAATTGTAGGTCAGTTTGTGGCAGATTGACAAAGGAAAGAGAGGGGAAAAGGCGGAGGTTGATGTAAATTAAAAGATATGAGCTGTAATTATGTTGGTATAGCAATTTCTGTTTCATATTTCCTAACATATCTTATCGGCAACAAGCTCCTCCTTTTAAAATAAGTTGTGAAAAATCTAAATTGGTTCACTAAAAATAACAGATTCACTTTCCATCCATCAGAGCAAGGGTAGATACAACAAGAAGTTATGAAAACAAACATTGTAAGACAGATGACCAGGCATTAACTCTTTTGCTGAAACTAAAGGTTCCCTAAGGCACTAAGAATGAGAATGCAATTTTTTCTATTTAGGATCTTCTTTTGATCACGCAAAGAAATCTAGGGCACTTTTAAGTGAATGATTATCAGCAAATTTATGCAGACATTGATAAAATGAGAATTTTCATACAAGAGCTCCGATTAAATAAGACGGGATAGGACCTGAGGGAAAGCTACATAGCCACTTTGAAAATTTCAAGGAAGGTCATTTCAGCAGACAAACCCAAATAAACTGACTGCAACTACGGTGGTTTGATAACTCTAAGAACAATGTAGTTGATTCATCATTGATTGGGGAGAAACAACATTGATTCATTTGTATTTTACACAATCATTGCATCGCAAATATTTTGAAATAATCAGGTTGGATCCTCTAAGAAAGGGACAACTTAGGAGAATGGGTGCTATCCATCGATCCGTGGTGCCAAGCCATGGTACCAGTGCTCAAAATTATGGTCATTTTTACCCAGAGATGAAAAGCTGGGGGTCTAAGGGGGCACTAGAGCCCTCCTTGTTCTTTTCATATCATCATTTCTATGGTTTTACTACTTCTACAGGATGGTTTTCGGTTGTTTGCAATCATGTAAACGACCTAGTGACAAAGGTCTCTTCACATGGCAACGAACCCAAATGTTTTTATATCAAATGTCCATAACAAGAATTTTTTTAAGACCTTTTTCATGACAATACGAGTTGAACTTCTGGAAGTACGTAAAGGTACGTAAAAGCTGTGACTGATCGAAGAGATTCGAGGGTACGTTAATGTTGAGCATAACAAGCAAGACCATGGGAAAAAAGTTTGTTTGGCAAGATCCTTTCGATGATTTTGATGTTGTATTTACAATATTTTGAAAGACTCATTTAGGGGAGAATTTTGATTTAAGTTCCTTGACGCTGGTGGTTTTTACAAGTAAACAGAAAAGCAATCATCAAGATTTGAGTTTGTTTTGCACTAATTCACCTAGCACTCTGCCAAAAAGGAGTTTCATGAAAATGATATAATTCACTCTAAATGTCTGTGTTTGTTTTTGAAAGAGAGAGCGATTTTTGCTGAAAGCTTTTAAGCAAACCAGCACATGTTTTGCACTGAGAAGAGACCTATGGAGGATTGGCGTTTGTTCCGTACTCTGGTCCATTTATGATAGCTGTGCTCAGGTTAAGTTAAGAAATTGTAGCCTAGAATTTGACGAAAACTAGAAAGTAGCTGAACAATTCGCTTACCCCAAATATGTCTTTCTTGATCAGAATCAAAAGTACCCCGGGCCTCTCTATCATAAATATTCAAGAGATAGGGGAAGACGAGGGTGATTTATGAAACATTGGCATTCGTTGGCACACTTGAAGGCAGCCAATAATTCACGAAGATGCTTCCTCGGCTCTCTACCCTCTTTCAATGCACAGGTTCCCAAAATTTAAAGTCACTCCCTAAATTCAACGTTCAATTTCAACTTCCCCTTTGTTAAGACTACAGTTTAAAGGATCGGAATCAGGTGTACGGAATCCAGCCACATTCCCTTATCCCTGGCTTTGCAAAGTTTTGAGAACTTCTGCGTCGGAGTTATTGTGAATGGATCCATATGAGCAGATCACCTTTCAACGTCAAGGGCAGAACATTTTCGTCAGCTTGCTGCATCACATACTGTCCGAGCAGCTGAGTATCCTATCACTGTAAAAAGCAGGGTAATTTGGACTTGATTGTTGTCAAGAATAATAAAAGACAACCGATCAGAAAGATTGCAAAAACGTTGATCCATCTTTACTCCAATACAAACTTACTCTTCAAATTTTTGAAGGATAGGTCTTTGACGAGAACCTATTATTACAAAAAGCTCTGTATTGCTTCAAAATTCATTGATGCCTGTTAGAAGTTCTACCAGATGTTTAAGGAAGTCTAATGAAATCAGATTAAAAAAACTATGTAAGTACAAAAATGTAAATACACGATTCACAGAAAATTACTCCCCCTTAGTTTGTTTTAAGCAAACGTGGCTTGGACCAACGAAAAAATTGCTTCAGCTTTAAATGGTTAACGCTGGTTGGTCTGCCGAGTTTTCAAAACAATAGAGAAGAGGTTCAAAACACTGTGTTGGTACTGATAATGACGAATATGGCGAAGATGCGTGTGAGGTGTTCTGGCAACAATGAATTGGTAAAAGATACCTGTGAAATGAAACTAATTGTTTTAAACCTGTATTGTATATATTTCTTTCTCAATAAAGATGGTAACAGATTAATATGTTTAGATTTTATACGAATACAAACAGTTATTATTAAGACTTAGTTATTTACTTATTGATCATTTACTAACAATTCAAGCATCGATGACGTAGCCTCTAGACGTTCTGACGGCAGTTCCAGTACACGTTATTTTATAAGAAAGTATTTTATAAGAAAGTTGTGCTCGGTTCTTCAAAAAGCTAAGAAAGTTCAGGGCTGGATTTTTGAAATCTAAGAAAGTTGAAAAATTTAGATATTTAAAGTTCCAAAGGAAATTGTGGTGTAAGAGTGAAATATTTCAACAATACAGTAATGTGCTGAACATGAAACAACGAATACAGTATGATGTTGAGGGTTTTCGAGAAATATAGCATATCTATAGCATTTCATTTTCTCTATCACTGCGCATGCTTAAAAACGTAAAATTTTCCAATTTTACGTTAAGGAAGTGTTAAAAAAGTTTTTGTGCTGAAATTAGGATAAAGCTAAAAAAGTCTGAGGGCTATGCTGAAAAAACTTTCTTATAAAAACACGTGTAAGAGAGGTAGACCAAGACGTTCTGAATTTGGTGAGCAAAATGTGGTGCTAATGACAGCTTGGCTCTAATGACGGTAGGGAATTGAGCAAAGCAATATAGGCCTAATTAATAATATGCCAAAGTTTCAAAGAAGCTTTGTCTGCAGACCATTTGTTCTGTTCGGGTTGAGCCACGGAGTATTTCGTAAAACAATAATATAAAATCTACGAAAATACCTGGCTTTTTGCTGAAAAAGCAGAAATTTAAATAGAGAATCCTGTTTATAGGCTTGAATCATGGCAACATATGATGCAAGATTTTCTAGACCTTAAAAAGAAACTCAGAATTCCATTCCAACAATTACACAATACCCGGTGCTCACTCTCAACAGAACACAGAGAGGTGGGCAATGAAGTTCAAAATCATAGCAATTATTAATCTCTAAAAATGCCCCAAATTTGGGGTATGCAAAACAACGGGACTTGAAAAAGAGCCACTTACAAAAAAACCAGGCATTTTGGGTGAAATACAGGAAGCATTACCCTGGACGAGACATCATTTCTTGTTGGGGAAACGAACAAGAAAAAGTTTTCAAATGAGTGAGGCAAACCTCTTTTGACTCCTGAATGGAGGGTTACCTCAGTAATCTGAAGATTTTCGCTCGTTTCTTCAATAATAGAGTACCGTCATAAAAATCTGTGACGTCATAAAAGTTTTTTTTTTGAAATAAATCATTTATTCACCACATATTCTGAAAGAGCAACATAAAATAACAAACAAAACCAGCTAATGATGTTCGAAATTGGGTTTGATATAACCAATTAAAGATTTCAGGTTTGCAAATGGAGAGAAATAACGATTGGTGTGCCACAGGGCTCAGTCTTGGGACCTCTTTTGTTTATCATATACCTTAATGATGTCTTCATATTTGTGAATGATGCTAAAATATGTAACTATGCAGATGATACAACTATCTATTCTTGTGACAACAGTATTGATAGTATCATTGAAACATTAGAGAGTGATACCCTTAAAATTACAGAATGGTTTCCGAACAACTGTATGAAGTTGAACGAGGACAAATGCCATCTAACTTCCATTATTCTGATCTGGTTCGAAAAGTTCTGAACCAAGGCCAGATTGCATTGATTTGATAGGGAAAGGTGCTTATGTGGCCATATCCCAGCCAATCGTAACATGTTCATCTGATTTTGTACATTTAGAGGTTTCTTTAAATGCTTTTTTGGGTTTAATGGACAAAACTGAAAACGTATAAAAAAGATTTGTGTGACGTTATCACTTCGGTACTCTGTTTCCATATCCTAGAACAAATGGAGTGAAAGACTTAAATTTCTTTCTTTGACGTCCTCAACATGGTCATAGTGAATTGATGTGCTTTCCATATCACATTCTCACGAATTGTCCACTGAACCTTGAGTTAGGATTGAAACAATCTAAGATGGAAGCAGCAGTGAAAGGGGAAATTTGTCCAATCTTAAGTTTGTCAATCTAATGTAATCTAAGGTGATCTTAACACCCATTTATACCTTTGGTAATCTAAGGTATCCATAACTACACATGAAGTACGTATGGCAAATAGAATTTTATCCACATTATTTTTCGATCCCTTTCCTTCATTCCATTACAAGCAACTTTTTGTTATCTCGATATGATAAAGACTGTTTTTATTTGAAAGCTCCCATTATCACCTTAACGAAGCAAATGTATTCATACCTACACGTAGAGATTGACAAAACAAATCCCCCGCTTTAGACCCCTTTCCTGCATTCCTTTAAAAGCATTCAAATTACTATCAACAATGCTTGAGATTGAATCCAGTACCGTTTACTTAATGGTTTTCTATGGTATGCCTCAGGCTATTAGGACGATATTTATTCGGAATCAAACGATACAGTGACCTTTCTATCAGTGAAAGGCTGAATACACCTTTACAAAAGCTGCCTTTGAGAGTTCACTTATGGGTATCTAATTTTGGATGCTTTTGAAGGAGGGCAAGACCTCTCAAGGACTTGGTTTGATATGTCTAGTCAAGCAAAAATCGACAATGGTTCAAGAAATATCCAACAGACAAAAGCTTTCAAAATAAAAAAAGACAAACAGTAGTGCATTAACAAATTTGCCTGATGGACGATTTCCAAGCTGTGAACACTTTTAAACAGTATCGTTTTGGCTCGTTCTGTGTAGTTTTGGGTCGTTACGGCTGGTTTTGGCTAGTTTTGGCTGGTCATTGGTCGTTTTGGCTCGTTTTGAGTGATTTCATAGTTTAGTAAAACCGCTTATCAAAAGCTCCAGTAATTGACCCCTGTAGTGAATCCTTTTGCTACAGTTAATAAACCAATGTGATCGAACAGAAATTATAGCTGAATGTAAGATGGAAATATGATTTATAAAAAGTCTTCCTCTTCCCTGTATGTCACTGTGTTGGAGGTGAAAAGGGAGGGTTTAAGTACATTCACTAATAATTAAAAAGAACCTCACTAGAGACCAATCATCTATCAGAGGAAGTTACTATAGGTGTTAGCTCTGAGCAGGAAGTGATTTAATAGTTTCCAGAAAGCTTGCTTTAGTTGAAAAACTGATTCCTGGTGGGAAAGTTATTAAATCGGATGAAAAAAGACTTAAGCGCTCCCTCGCATGAGAAACTTCAGACCTGCCTGAAATAGTTTCCAGAAAGCTTGCTTTAGTGGAGATACTGTTTGCTGGTAGCAAAATTATAAAATCAGGTAAAAAAATTTTGTGGTTAAATTTTGATATAGGATTTCTTGGGTTTGGGCATAATGGAAACTTTTCATTTTGAATTCCAGTTAAAACTACAATTAAAAATCTCACTATTACAAGGTAATTTGTAACTGGCTAGCCTGTTTTTACAAAATAAAACTATTACAATCGTAGTAATGAGAAAAGGAAAAACAATGCTAAAAGGGGAGTAGCTCTGGATTAGTCCAAGTTTTGTTTCTACAGCAAAATATATAGTACGTGGTGCGAATGGAGGTGCTTGAAAGTTTGGAGATGAGATAGCGTTTCTGTTGATGATCAATGGACAAAGAGTCACACATGTCGATGAATGAGCTGCAGGAGTCGCCAAAAATACCAAGTGAACTGATGGAAAGATTGACAAACGAGACTGACTTAAACTGACGTTTTAAATCAGATACGAGGGTGGCATATTTCTCTGACTTTCTGACAGCATTGCAGTTGAGATTTGTTTCAGAGCCCATGGTTAGCTCTAAAACGTACAGACAGTTTTCCTTAGTTTTGAGAAGTAAGTCAGGGCGTAGTTTATCTCCAGTTATGATAGAAGGGGAAAGAAAGCCTGGTAAATATGCGTAGAGAGAAGGCCCATTTATTGCTTCTAATAATAACAATAATAATAATGATAATAATAATAATAATAATAATAATAATAATCATCATCATCATCATCATTCATCATCATCATCATCATCATCATCATCATCATCATCATCATCATCATCATCATCATCATCTTGCTAGGCAAGGCAGCGTCCCTTTACTAGGCATGGCAGCGTACAACGCGTCCTTTTACAAGCTTACTTGCTTTCTTAATTATAAAATCAGCTTGCTTGACAGTCTGCTAAATTCTTTTAGACGGACGTTGTTTTTAAACATAATTTGGAATTTAATAAATATACAGCTGGATACTGGGCGGTGACACTTGATTCCGGATAAATGTCGCATCAGACTTTCCTTCACATAAGACCCTACTTCGATGAAGTAAATCCTTAAAGCATGACAAGGAATTCCGCTTATTTCTTTATTTTGGCTAGACATGATTATAGGAAGGTGCCTGGACGTTTCCAATGAAAAGTTACAAGCCACGAATGTACCAGTCAGCAGTATGTAATGAAACAAAATTCAAATCACCTCTCCGAGTTTACAAAACGAGTCAAAGTGGTAAGCAGAAACCATCAGAGGCCAGCCAGGTGTGCAATTCCATGGGAAGAAAAAGCTCGCGCTACACTCTTTTTTATAAGAACAAGATAATTTTTGCCGAGCCTCGATGTTCTCAACTTTTTTAGAATTTTAGGTTCAAAAGTTCTTAAAATTGTTCTTATTTTAAGAGTTTTTTTTGCAAACATTTGAGAAGTTACATACTGTTTTACTGGCGTTTTACTGATCTAAGACGTTTTTCTGGGTAAAGTTTGAAAATAAAGCAATGACTGCTAGTGTTTATGGACAAACTTGCATAGTTTTATTCTGTTAACAAAACATGAATTTCAAAATTCGGATTGTTTTTTTAAATTTATCACCTGAAGCTGAGCATGTCCTAGCCTTGTGCAATTAGAATTGAGCTTCCATGCTCCATGAATTGCCTCCAAAGTTTAGGGGATAAGATTAGGGGTTAGCTTGAGGGAATAAAACATGTTATGTTTCTAAGCTGAGCGGTTCAGTAAATAACAGTGAACTAATTTCTAAAACAAGTATTTCTTGAATGAATAAATGTAGTTTAGCGTCTCAACATTTCGTCAGAATAAACTCTCAACCAAATTACCCAAAATAGTGAGACAAGAGAATACCTATCCACTGGCAACGTATAAAAAGTCAGAATCAATTTTCTGAAAAACTTGCTAAAGTATTAACTTCCTAGAGTACGAAATTACTCTTAATAATTTTATATACCGTTGACTTGAAAGATGGAGGATAGTACTGATCTTTAATTTGCTGCTATTTGAAAAAGAGTGCATTGCAGACATGCATACGCATTCAAAGGAATGTAAGAAAAAAACTAATACTAAATTGACCTCACCGAAGGAACAAATTTAAGCAGCTTTTAGTGCCAGATCAGAAATTACATTAGCTTTTGAAGCATCTTTTTTACACGAAATCTTTCTGCTTTGTGGAAGTCCATATTCCTTAAAGGAAGCCTGTCTATATAATATGCAATAGCAATGAAAATGAATCTTTACCAGTCTGTCATAAAGTGCTCGATGCCGTATAGGCAGGCCTGTACACGTTGTTGGTGTATAGAACAGGAAGGTACTAAGTTGCTTCTCCGAGTTTCACGCCAAAAGGCAATCATCAGGCAACTGATAGCATGAACGGTCGTTAAAACTGCTAATAAAATTTGAGGGTTGCATCACTCTTTCTGAAAAGCGTACGATCTTTTAAACAATTGGATTTTTAGGAACTTTACATGGGTTTTGCGTGAAAATAAAAACAATATTGTGAAAATCGCATGATATTTTCGTGGAGTGATTAGCCCCTAGATAAAATCTAGACACGAATTCAGCTGTTTAGTTATTAGATTGGCTTCGACTTGGATAAACCTCCTTTAAAGCATGGTTTATTAACAACCAACAACCAAGAAAAAACTAAGTTCTCGACGTAGCGATAAGTGGTCTAAAAATAGGAAACAACAAAGATTTATTTGAATGGTTATGTTGAAAAATCGGATATAATACTCGAGGATCGTTGAAAGACTGGTCTATTTTGGTGATAAATACTTATACACATATATTCCTTTCATCTTTTCATCAAAATATCAACTTCCGATTGATATGCACCTTAATACAACGAGCAAGAGAAGTACGTTGATTGTCTCATCTGTTTTTCATACCATACTAAATTAAACTACACTTTTGATTTTGTGATTGCAAATGATCCATAGCTTTAAATTTTCAGTTTCAATTAAGTTCTCTTCAAAGAGCATGAACTATTCTGAAATTTTAGGAAAAACGAATCAAGGCATTTGAAAGAAGCAGGTCTTGAGAAAGTATGGAAACATGGCAGAAATGAACAGTTAAAAAATGCAAAAGAGAACGAAAAAAGAAAACGGCTACGCTGATTAGAAAAAAGATATTTATATCAAAATTATCTATACTTGAAAGGAATAACAGTATCATTTTGAAAGATTATCGGTGTTTCTTATTCGCTTGCATTTATTGCTCTGATATATCGCATCGTTCACACAGGCAGATGTACTTGATAAAGGGTACAATTACAGTACATGTAGGTTAAGGAAAAATCCACTTCAGTACGTTAAGTTGGAAAATTAAAAGTTTTTTGTAACTGAATCGCATTAAAACTACAGTTTTTTGTAAATTGGCTTGGCACATTGGATGTATAAAGAAGTGAAGGTATTGGTGGCCAAGGGTGGGTATCAGTCAGTGTTAAGAGGCATACCTCATTTTTGGCTCTCTTTTCTAAAAAAAATGAGTGTTCTGATATAAATCAGGCCTAAGGTGAGTAAAAAGTTTGTTTTCTCTATGATGTCACTAGGCATAATAGCGTTAGTGAGGGGATGAGCTTTAGGCATGAGCTTTGAAAATTCAACTTTTCATTAATTGTTTATTTTTGTAAATAAAATACCCAGTAGAATCTTTCAAAAAGTACACATATCTAATAGAAACAGGAAAGTTAAGAGACCATCATGAAAAATCTAAGGGTATCAACAGAGTCAGGAAAACATTACGGTCGCATGGCCATTGAACGGAGGAAGGTCCACGAAAAACAAACGAAGCTCATATGACACACCCAAGTCAAGCCCACTTTCTATTGTTTTGTGAGGAAGGTTTGCCTTCTGGAATGTTTTTGTCTGGAGGAAGGTTAACAACTTTTCTGGATTCTGGGTATCAATAAACAAACGATAATTCTGTCTTACAACGAGATTGATCTTCCTTGTCGAGAATTATAGAAGTTTGTATATGACAAAAAATGATTCTACTAATTTGCAGAGGTGAAGACATCTGAAAAAAGATACCAGATTCGGAAGTGTTATTTCTATAAGTTGGTGTCTATTGATAAGACAAATGAAAATTTCCTATTGAGAAAATGCTATCAAACCTGCACCTGCTAGGCCATTGAAGAAGAACAATAGATGGATTTTAAAACTTGGTTGATTTTATAATTCTCTAAAACTAAGGTATACCTTTTAACAGATTTCCTCCATTAGAAAATTGGATCCACCCAAGATTGCAGAATACGTTACAAATTGGGGGACCTAAGCAGCTTTGGAGGGAGGGGAGAGGGTATCCATGCTAATTGCTAAAAGATATTGCCATGAGCAAGATGAGCTAAAAGACAAACCCAGAGCATCGCATGGTTTTAGGTACATTCATAGAATCATTGGGGGCTTAACCTGCTCACAACTTTCCAATTTCTGCGATTCCTGGTCGAAATTAGGATAAATGTAGCTCCTTGCAAGAGTGAAACAAGCAATTCAAGAAATAGCGGAGCTGGTGGCAAAATGAAAAGGAAAGGGCAAATACTGAAAGAACCGTGGGGCAAATCACTCCAAGAAAATCTCGTACACCTTTTGTGAAAATCCTATTGTTTTATCCGAAAATCCCCGGAAATCCTTTTTTTAGGGAAAATCTCGTACACTATTTGCAAGAGTGAAATGCCCCTCGGAAATAACAACAGGAAAAAATCGAAATCGCCATTTTGTAAAATAATTTAGGGGTCATTGCTTCCCAACTCTACCCTTTATCTACCTGTCAAGCCTAGAATGTTTCTGCAAATTCAAATTGCCACACTCCTGCAGGACCATTTCGTGACCCTTAACTTCGCGACTGCGGTTTTGGCAGGCTACGGTGGACATTAATGGCGCCTCTATAGGTATGGCAGTGGAAAAGACAAGACGCATTGGCTGTTCCATTACTGAAAAAGGACTTCTACGAAAAAGGGGTTCCACATCTTGTCAATTAAAGCAGAAAACACTGAAAAGTCCCAACAAAACGGGTTTCCTCAAAATGGATTTCTATGAAGCTAAGCCGACGAATGTGGCCTAACAGCAAGGATTGCGGCTCCATGCGATGAAAGCTCTTGCGAACAGGTATTGAATATCAATATCCAATACGTCCTCACATCTTTGTTGATGTCATCTATCCCACCCTTTAGAATTGGCAGGCGGTTTACCTGTTGCCCTTAGATTCCTACAATAGTCCATTTTTAAGTCTGGTTTATCTGATTAAGAGAGCTAACGCAAATCTTTGGTTGATAAACTTGTTTTGTTAGCGAATTGTATACGTGCGAGTTTCTAAAGGTGTATTTGCAAGAGATCTCCTCCCACTTCAGAAGATAAAGACTCCAAGTCCCTGAAATTTGATTGACACTAGATAATACGTTAATGGAAGACAAGCCACCAGCCATTAACATGTCCTTCTCAGCACACGGCACTTAGCCGCAGCCTTTCTCGTCGCCTGAATTCTAAGAATTTTATGACGTAATTACTGATTCAGTGATGCAGTGATAATAATAATAATAATAATAATAATAATCTGCAATCACGCTGAAAGACTTTAAAGAATAGAAGATTTCTAATGAACAGAAGAAAAATTTCGCAACAAATTAGCAAATAGCTGATTTAGTTTTAAAATGATCTTACATCGACCAGGCGTAACTATTTCCATCATAAATTTTGTTATTCATTTAATTTTAGTCTGATGGCGCCAAGAAAAACAGCAAGAAGAAATCTTTCTGTGAGGCTATCTATCAAACCGTCAGCTTATTTGCAAACATTAAATATGATTATAAAAGATAGAACAAAAAGATAGGCAGATATTCGTCCAAGGCTCATCCACAAGGGCACCTGGTACATGCTCTATATTTCTGCGATTAATTTCCCGGTCTAGATGTTCGCCATTTCGACGTTCTT
This sequence comes from Rhopilema esculentum, assembly GCF_057945365.1. Taxonomy (NCBI): domain Eukaryota; kingdom Metazoa; phylum Cnidaria; class Scyphozoa; order Rhizostomeae; family Rhizostomatidae; genus Rhopilema; species Rhopilema esculentum. Next base: position 5,877,230 of record NC_142818.1, read on the forward strand.
GATTTATACTCTATGCTGATCAGCCTTTTTCACTTAAGATCAGTTTAAATATGAATTTAGCTGGCATTAAAAGACTTATGCCCAATTTATTGTTAACACTTCTGCTTAAGCAAGGACTCGACAATTCATTAAACACTATGATCAGAGATGAACTGCCCAGATTCATGCCACAAAGACCTACCAAAGGACGCACGGAAGACGATTAGTGGTCGCTAAGTCCGCCCTTTTTCCCGTTCTTTAAAAAAATGACATTTTACCAAGGGAGTTCTTAATGGCAAAAAACTATGAGCAGTTTGTAGAAAAGTAACAGGAAAAGTTATTTTCACGAGGGTAATTTCATTGCCCGTCTCATCAATTGAAAATGCCTCTCCCCCTTTCATGAAAAGGTCATTATCGTAAAAACTTTCTTTAAACCCCTTTCTATTGCTCATATCTCCAAAAAACCCTTCTCTCTGGGAAAAACTTACGAAAAGCCACCTTGTAAACCCTGTAAAGCCCAAATCTTTACCAAGCCCCCTTTTTAAGAAGAAAGTCACATTAACCCTCCTTCTCTAGAAAGCCCCCTCTCTTTTAGCATTTATTTGAAACCAAAAGTTAACTACATCTAGCATTTCTTATAAAGTTTAGCACAACTTTTGATTTGAAACAGAGCTTTAATTTGCCCTGATACAGCGGAAGCTTTTCTACAGAATGATGCTCAGCAAAACTAAACTCCCAGCCCCCTGCGAGGAAACGAAATGATAGTAGATTCGTTCGGCCTCCTTTTTTGGGTATGAGCTTTTTTATAAAACCTGCTTGAGTCAATCCCAGAAGACAGGTAGTTTCTGTGATAAAGGTTTGACAATAAATGATATCAAACTCACACTCAACAATTGATATCTTTGCTTGTCTTTTTAACATTGAAATCATTCTATCTTTGTACACATCTATAACTATCATTTATTATATACCTACTATCAAATAGCTGGTTTCAATGGTTATCTTGAAGTTGTACTGTAACGTGTACAGCCATAGATAGATAGAGGTGAAATATTGAATGCAGAGCTCTTTAAAAATGTGAGTGGCCCTTGGCAACAAGTACAGTTTTTACACTTAAAATATCGGGGTATGAATTCAAAAGGAATTAGGCTTTTTGAAGCAAATTTTTAAAACAACTATTGCTGGGTTGCTTGAAAAAGTCTTTTAATGTTTTATGCTTTAATTGCTTTCAAAAAACATTTCATTCCTTATATTAACATATTTCATGTCTTTGGTTTTGTTGATTCAAAAACCTAGGTTAGAACGTTTATCAAGCAAAGTATCATTTAAGCTTGGCATAATTATATACAATATTGTACCTGAGTAACTAGTTAGCTGGGAATTTCAACGCATCCAACAATCTGGATGTAAAGTCTTGGTATATTTTGTCTGGCAAAATGTTTGCGCTTTATAGCATTGGTAAATGGAACATTAAATATTAAAAGAAATGCTACCACTTTAAGCCTCATTAATATTTTACAAAGTGTTAAGCGAGGACTCAGGTTGTTCTTTATCAAAACTATATTATCTAGTTTAATTCTTTTTGTAACAGACTTAAATCAGCTGAATAAAAAATGATGATGTATGCATTTCAGGAACTCGTGGATTGTATCGGCAAAAAACATTACTGCTGAAATTGTTATTCAAAATTGTTATTCAGTAGTAAGTTTTTAGTAATTTTATGACATGACATGGTATATTTGTAGAAAATGCTTTATGTAACGAAGTCTCTAAAACATTGCTGGAGAGCTTACCATTCCATTATGACCACAGGATCTTTAGAGAATTCAACAAGACAGGGTTGTAATTATTCTGAATGCCTCTTTCAGCTTACTGAATTCATTTCGCAAAGAAAAAGTTTCTGAGTCGTCGTTTAAGCAGATTAGCAGTTCAAGCTAAAAATTAAGTGCTTTTCTATTTTGGTCTATCTGCCTTTTGAGTCATACTTTGGCTTCTCAATAATCAGATTGGTCTCATTCGACATCTTTTTTACAATTACCATTTCAGGGTAGGTGGGGAGTGGTGAGTGGTTTATAGAAGTTAAAATTGTATGATACATAAATTCAACAGAATACGCAACAAATTTAAGGACAGGAAGTTGGTAGGGACTGCAGCACCATGTATGCTAAATAGAGAATTGCAGATCTACCCTGGGTTCTAAAACCACATAGATTCGATCGCGGAACTAGAAGATGGGAGTGGAAAAACGGGGAGCGCCTATCTGGGAAGAAGGAAAAATCCTTTCTCTACCTTCTTCTCAGCTAGAAGCTCCTCCGCTTCTCCGCTTGGCTTTCTGTTTACGCGCTCGAATTTATGTGCCTCTGGCACATAGGGTACTGTAGATCCTATTCTGTACCCACTATTTTAACTATACGATCCTATTCCGTACGATGCTATGTTGCAATGGTACCGTTGAACAATTTTTCATTATTTATGCGTTTAATGTGTTAGTGCCCGGGCATAAAAGGTATGGAAGGATTAAGTTTGATTTCCGAATTGAATTTAATAACAGGGGGCAAGATGATAAGGGGGCACAGCAGTTTTAGAAAATAATGGGTTAATTGGTGCCTGACATGTTTAATTTAGGAAAAGTTAATTCACTTTATGTGCACACATTCAATAATTTTGTTGGAATTTTGAAAAATTGGTCCACTTTAAGATATTGGTCCCATTATGCCTGTTTTTTATTTGCTGTGACATATTATTAAAACTTCCTTGACCTGCTAATTACCCTTTTCTAAATATTCAAACTGTTTTTCATTTTGCGACCCTGATAAGATATCATTCTGGTTGTCCTCAACAGACTATGTAACCATATCTACAGAAGCGGCTTGCTAAATGTTAAAGGAACATTAGGAATTCATAAAACTTTAATAGCAAAATCGTTAAAACACTCAACATTCTTACAAAAGCCAACACTGTACACAAATGACGCTATATACTACATAGAATAAGTACTAAGCAGGGAGAAACAGAGGTGCCAATTTTCACAATTGCATTTAAATCTTAAATTCTGGCTTGAAAAGGTATTAGTTTGTGTGACTTCACCGAGACTAGTTGCGACTTTCCTCAAACCACTATACGCCGATTAAAAGATTCTCATTTCCAGCGAATGTAAGGACCTCAAACGACTATTCTGACTTTAACGCGAAAATCCATTTAGCAAAGGCCCGAATATAATTATCAACATCTGATAAACTTCATCGGAGAATTGTAAAGACTCTAGAGCCATTTAGCTATACAGGGCTAATGGATTCTAGCTGGCGCGGTTTAAAAAAATGTCACCTTGTTACAATCATTTCTTGTGATGAGGTTTCCTTAAACCTACCAAATCTCCCATTATGTATTCTTGATACTTTGAGGACGGTCAGTTTCGCATAACTGGTTTTACTACAAAACATAAAAGGTACATCTTCGTGCTTTGATTGTGGAAGAAGACAGGTTGCAATCGAGCCTACAAGTGCAGCATGGATGGCGACCGTCGGTTCGAGGTCGCGGCTGACTCATTTAAAGGGCCATTAGATACATCAATAGGAGGCGTTTAAGACACTTAACTATAGAATGCTTTCAACAAGCTAGCACATAAGTATAAAGCAATATGACAAACTTGGCCTATTTCATACATATATCGATCCAGTGTGGTTGAACGTGTTTGTTTTACATTTGGAAATTCAGGACATAAGCCCATTAAGGCAAACAGTCTTAAGTGAAGCAGACGATCAAGGCAGTGTAAAGATAATCAACTCTGGAAAAGCAATTACTGCAGGCAGAGAGTGAGTTCATGCAAGAGAACAGTCGTGAATTTCTGTAGATTTTCATCAGGATGAACATTTTGAAGGTCATATTGGCTGCAATGGTTTTTATCTTCAATGGTAATGGTGTGTACTCCACGTGATTTTTTCTCTTAATAGAGGTTGTATATGATAATTAGATGAAGATCCGGGCTATTTACAACATTTTGAGATCTGTCACTGAAGCCCATAGACTTCACATGGTGACGAGTGATGTGATAATTTGATAAACTAGTTGTTATACGCTTCGAACATGACACTGTATCTAGCGTAGAATTTGGTAAAGTTTCCTATTTGCACCGCATATCGCAAACATTTGCTAATGAAAACCCACTAACTATTCGTGATTAAGATATCAGTGACTTCACAATAATCCAGCTCCTTTGCGATCATCCGTTCAGCTATTTCCGTTCAGTATCGAAATCTTCCCCTATCGTGATCATTATCTTCTGCCAGTTTTTTTGTCCTTCTCTAGCTACACGACATTGTTAGTTGAAAGCTATTTCGACGCACCTGGTACCGCAAATGTTCTGCATATCGAGACTGACTAACCTCAAGAGCCGGTCTCGGAAAACATTAGACTGGTTGATAATCCTTAAATAAAAACTTTTCCATTAACCTTGACTTGCTGGATTTGAAGTAAGTAACCGTTGGATGAGGTCAAACTTGGACGTTTCGAGTTTCGCTCGTTTATCGAAAAACCATTCGAAAAGACCGCGTGAACGAACAGTTTCTAGTTTAAAGGTAAGGTTGTAACAAGAACTTCATCAAAGCATGGTAAATCTGTGCAGTGATCTCACAGCAGCCAGTTGTCCGTTGGGGTTCGTAACAGAATTAAACTGTAAAACGCCAAATCTTGCTTTTTATATCATTTACATGGTCTGGAGCCCGAAGTCAAAGCTCACAACCAACGTAGGCCGCGATGCTCAGCCAGTGCGTTGTCTCTACAAATCGTTGCTCTCATTTTGAAACTAATTTCACTCTCGGTCACTTATACTCAATATTGACAACAGACAAATATTAAATTCATAGTAAATGTCATTTACTTTAAAATGTAGGGGTAGCTCGTAGAAATAAGATTATTTGTAAAGGAATAAAATATGTTGTGTATGTTTCTTTTGCCCGTTGTACTTTGAAATAAATATGGCAGGAATTGCAAGTAAAGGACTGCAGAAACCCTACCGATAGTGAAATTACAAAAGTTTTAAAGCTTTGATGCCTGGAGGTGGTGTCGGTAGACCGGTAAATTATTCTATTCTTTCATAAACCTTGTTGCAAGCGAAGGTATATTCCCCTAATTTGGAAATAAGGTGCGACTTTCCCTGGTGACGGTGCTTAAGCATTCTGCTTCGATTTTTATATCTACCTAAAAGCAATGCTTTAAGTGATACAAGGGGTGGGGTGTTTGCATTATGGTTTGCCGCTAGCAATAGGGGTAGTGGAATGTGTTTAGTTGCAACGGTTCACCAGAAAAATAAACTGTATAGGCGTTTCAGTTCGTTTTTCAGCAATGAGATACGCAAGTATCATTCGTGACCTATCTTAAATTGTTTGCTGCATCAATAAGGAATGCTTAATAAACAAGTGTTCGTAGAATTACCCAACAATATCCTTTGAAATATTCCGAACTATCATGAAAGACAACATTTTGATGGTTCACGCATGTGTGTATCGTTAATGAAGCTACATGAAGAGAGTAGAGGAATTAAACAGCGTGGAAAGAAGAAGACGGGCAAGAAATCACATCAAAAAGACAACAGGTTTTCAACCCCAATGGAAAAACGTTTTTCTCACTTTCCAAAGAATTAACAAAAAAAGTAGACCATTGACTAGGAATTTCAAACAGTAATTTATCCATTCACACGCATGTTGACAACGTATCTTTGGGACTAATGTGCATTGCTTCTGTAAACTCTCCTCAAAACTCTCCTCCCAATGAATTAAAGGAGTTCTCTGAAATTCCTAGAAAAGTACTCTTTGGTTACTGAATTTTTTCATTTTGGAACGCCAAACGTCAGAGAAATAGGTAGCGGGAGTGGTGATACTGCCTTGGGGGTAGGAGTATTCGAAGAGAAGCTTTATCCCGCGTCTGACAAAAAAACCCTGATCGCGATAGTTTAATCAACCAAACCACGTTCTGAAAACCTTTAATAAACTTTCAAAAACCTCGGCCTCTTCTTTCCTTCATTTGTAGGGGCAAGTAAAGAGCAGGTTTTAGAGGATTTTATTCAAACAGCCCTCTGGTGTTTTGAAAACTATAGAAGTGTGGAAACTACCACAAATTAGCATGGGCATGCCCGTTTCAGCGATTGCAAATAGTTGCTAAATAATAGGAATTCATTCTAATTTGCGCGCTTATTGTTTGCGATTAAAGCAATGAAGAAACGCACATGTATTTCCAAGTTCAATCCTTTGAGTCAACAGAGCTACCAGCACAGACATATAACAATGAAAGGTAATGCAAAACAAGGGCACGTATTTGCATCAGGTTCGGGAAGCAGGTAGAAGGTGGAGCCGTTTGAAATCATTTCTCCTGAGGGTGGTGCCCTAAGTACATGATGTCTCAGACACACCCAACAGTCAATTAAGCATTTATCAATTTTGGAGTCTGCCTCGCAACAGAACGCTTCCAACACAAGCATTTGCAAAATTTTGACAATGCCTAGCAGGTTGTTACAGATAATAAGGCTGGTGTCGTGTATACTATACCTAGAATTCTTTTGTATAGAGGAACACACGTTATTTCGCCTGTAAGGAATTTTGTAAAGACCCAGTACTAAAGGAGCTTAACAGGAATTCTTTCAAATCGTCACTTTGTATTTTGAAGTGCGACACGAGCAATCAAGTAAGGGGTGAATGTTGCATAGAAGTAACAAAACGGTTAAGAAGTGAATACCCAATCATGACATATCATTTGCACTGACTGGATGTCCAATATGCATGGAAAGATAATGTCATCTTTGAAAACTGTTGCTTTCTAGCATTGGTAGTTTTTTCAGATTATTGCATGTTTATGGTCCCATCTTTCTAAGAACGTACACTTCGACAAGGAATTGCTTGTAATTCTTCTCTCCCTTGCCTATCTATACACGTCTCATTTAGCTGCCTCCAAACCCCTCTATACAATTAACAAAAATACTTTACTGCACAAGCTGAAATCATGGTATGAATGCTAAAAATAACACAATTTTTTTTTACATTTTCCCAATAAACCAAAACAAAAGGAATCATGGCCTAACAGATTAAAATCCACCAATGATAACAATTAAGTAATTTTAGTCTTTCATTTTCCGTATTACGTATTATTCATTTGGTTTAACAATGAAAAAAGGCCGACTGTGGATCTTCCTGCTCAATTTAATTACAGTAGTTGACTTTTGCTTTAATGGTATCAACGCCAAAGATTTTAGGCCAAGGAACGATATTAATATTGCGCTGACAATAGTCCACGTCACAACTGAAATATTGTTTCCACTAATAGTTTTATCCAGGATTTACTATAGTGGACAATATCTAAGAAAATCTTGGACCTAGACACCCTGAGTAGATTAATCCATAATCAATATCGATTATTCATTAAATGCCTCTCCCAAATTTACTCAAAAAAAACATCATTCCAACAGATAGCGATTCCTCCCTCTAAAAGAAATATAAATTCTTTAGCTGTTTATTTTTCGATTTAAATTTGTTTTAACAAAGAAATAAAGAGTATTTCCTCTACTGGTGTCCAGTAAGGACCAATCCTGAAGAATGATTTTTTTTATTCACTTCACCGCTTGCTAAGGCTCCCAGTGATTTGCCTCTAGCCCCCACCCAGACATACTAACTTTTTAAATACACGATTTTAGTCCATTTTCAATAACAATTAAACGGAAAGTAAGACACTAAAATAACTTTATTTAGATTGAGCAGGACCATTCATCCACATGCAGCTTTTTTCATTGATAAACCCCCTTCTGGGTGTCTTGGTCACTCAGCCTGACCTAAAAGTATTTGGTAGCATAATATTGTTCAATGTTTTACAAACATTGTCCAGTAATTTTTTCCAGTTTGAATTTTATCGGGGCTATTCACATTTGTCTAGGTCAAACGATACCAAACTGGGAACAGAAGCAATTTTAAAACGAAAACAAGCTCAGTTTTCAAGGCAAGAATTTTAACTACTAAGAATAAGTTTTAAAAGACTGAGACTACTTCATGGGGAAGGGTAGATATGAGATGGAGTGCCTTGTAGAGCATTCCATCTCAGATCTTTGGCAGTATGTATTTCAATTCAAGGAGAAAAGTATTAATGCAATGTCTGCAATATAATCTTTTTACGTCTTTTAGATCAAAGCAAGGCTGAAAGAATGAAGGAAAAAACTAGCTGTGAAAATTATGCCAAAAATATCCGAAAGTACTCTCAACTTGAAAGTATAACCCTAAACAACAGAGAATTAAAAGGAATTTGGACATCATCAAGGTTTGTTTTCTTGAAAGAATAAATCTATAAATCTATGTTTATTTTATGTAGCATATCACAGTAACGGAAACCTACTAATAACTTTGCACCCAAGTTTCTCTCTTATCGAACTCTTGAAAAATAATTTCTGGACAAAGGACATCTTTTCACATCTAAGATTTCCCAAAGTTGCTCCCTTTTAAAGGGGCCTCTTTCTACTGTTAATGTTAACTGGTAACCACGAGTCATTGACAGTAAGTTAATGCAATACCCCTTCAAATCACGAGCCTAGCGTTGGAGTGCAGGTCTGGACAGCCAGGAAAACATCGTTAGGCTTCTACGTCACCTGGAAGATCTTGCTAGTCCTGAAACATTCTTCACATAGTCTAGCCATTGCTACCCCCAAATGACCCTGCTAGAGTCTGCGTAGAGTTGTTTCAAAACCCCGCCGAATAATAATGTTTAGGTCACAGGTGTTGTTATGCCGGAAAGATACATTTGGAGGCGTTATCGCCAGGGACTTACGACGTTCCTTTTCTGTTTATTTTTAAGGGTCTCTCGACTTTTTCTATCTTAAACTGAGGATTATGGTTCAGGTATTGCTTTCATGGTAGTTGGCGATATTGCTAGTAAAATAACCTGACATGTTGTTGCTACATAGCGAGAGAGGAGGTTGATTCATTTCGGGCAAGTTCGTATTATATTAACTGAAAAATGATCGCCAAATATAAAGTGTTGATCTGTGCGTGGGTCAGGAAATCAGTTTTTCGTGAAAGGTATGTCCATATCGAGAAGAACATGAAACCAGTTTTGGTTTGAGTATCCATGCACTCTCCACGTCATTTAAAACTTCCACAGCTGTGAACTAATATACATTTTAAAGAAGTTGAGACCACAATCAAGCTGTTGAGATTCTAAAATGAAATCGAACAGTCTAAATGTGATGTAGGCACTGCAGCCCCTAAACATTTGAAAAACCGCAATGACTGTTCAGTGAAGTGAACTAAGAGGTTCCATTTCTGTTTTTGCCAGCAAAACGAACATAGAAAGCACAAATCCGCACAATTTCATCTTGAAAAGTCTTTATGGGTCACTGTAATCATTATTCAGTCACAAAAATTCTGCCAGCTTTGTGCAAAAACACTTTTCTAATCATGACCAAACAACTCTAAAATATTTTGCGGATTGCACCTTCTACCTGAGTAGAACTTCCACATAGCGAATTTCACAAAAAATCGTTAGACGATCTACCTTGTGGCTTGTTAGCTTGTTATCTTTCATATTTTTGTTGGCAAAATTCCATTTTGCCCAATTGATTACATATATTGGTGCAAGATAATACCTGTCATGACGATTCAGTGGTTTTATTCATTAGCTGCCAATATTTATTATTCAGAAATTCCATACAATAGTTGCTTTCACGCTTTATCAAAGGTTTAAATGCACCAATTGAGCATCAATTTATGCATCACATAGAAATTTACGTAATAAGGAAATTGGCCAATTAGAATTCTCAAATTTTAAAAATACATCAGTAGTAAAAGGCAGACCAGCCTTGAAAAGCTACGAACTTAACTCTGGACACGTGCTGGAGGCTTCTTGTGAATCAAAATCATAAACTAGAGCAAAACCTTTCTTTCAATTGATGCAGGTGTAATTAGATATAATCTTGAAATTCTCGCGAGTGTTGAGGAAATTCTATAATTCTATAAGCTTTTTTAGTAATGGGATGTTCTTTGAAGTTTAAGTGTAGCTATATAAGCTGTAGTAGCTATTTATGATATTCTTTTCCCTACATTAGTTGCGAGGCTTACCACGGACCACAGTTCATTTTGCGAAAGTACGTCATAAGGCAAGATGGCAGGTGGAGTGCTGATTACTACCATTTCAAAGACGGTTCGTGCACCGTTCCCACATTTACTGTTCACATGAGCGGGGTTTTTCGCGTTGGAGAGAAGAATTCACTTGGTGGATATCAAGGAGATTTTACGTCCAGGTCCTTCTTGCTCGTACCACACGACAAGACTTCACTTATTGAATTATTGAAGGTATGTATCGCGATAACCTCGTCATAGTTCACAATGCGTGTATCGCGATAACCAAGCTTGGACGAAAAGCCAATATCGATTTTTTTTCCAAGTTAAAAAACAGTCTCCCATTAACTCATTAACTGATCTCTAAGTGGCCAATAATAAAACGAGTCTTTGAAGTTTACCGCATATAAAAATATCTATGTTGAGCCAGGATCTAATATATACTTTTTCCAAACTCAAAAATGCTTTTTATATACATGTGTATTGAATTCAGAAAGTCTTCATAGACTTAGAGCACTATCGAGAAATTACTTACGGCTAAAGCCCCAACCCTCCCCCAACTCCGCCACTTCTAACGACCCTTGTTTTGAGTTGAAATTCAAGAGGCTTTGTTTGTTACATCTGCAAGCCATATTATATTCCTACGTTCATCTTGTTACGTCTGTTACGTTCTTCAAACTTTTCAGGTTCAAGCAACATATTTTTGTAATGTATGGTTGTCTTATTGGTAGGAATCCATAATCCCCGGGTCCATATCGGATTTCACCACCCTCTTCTGCCCCACTAGGATGAAATTTACAGACGGAGGTTTTTTAGAATGATACGTATCAAGGTGCCTCTCATTTTGATCTTGCAGTTGCAGTCAAAAAGCCATTATCAACGCTTTCCTCTGTAAGGAACTCGCTTGAACACACACACATTTCAAGTAATTTATTTTTAAAACTACACCCTTATCAAGAAATAGGTGCTTCGTTATCAACTCGAATTAACCAACAGTTGTCCAATTTGCAATCCTTGTTCAATTAAACCTAAACAATCTAATGTTTATTTTAGACTGCAGAGCAGTACTGTCCAAAAGCAAGCCTACCTCAATTACAAAAGGACAGGTCCGGGGAGGCAACTATAAAGATGCTCAAAAACTACACCATGACCAAGGATGTGTATCGAAACGCAATGTGCCGATCGAAATTTGGCATTCACCTTTACACACATAAACTCCTGCGGATCTTACGCAATAAGCGAAGGAGCAATGTAGATGATTTGCTCTATTTTGGAGAGACCCCAACACAACCAAGTCGGAGAAGTTTTGTGCCATCTGCTTATCATTTCCCTTTGAGCAGGTCAAGTTCTAGTTGCAAGGTCTGTAAGAAGTTGGAATCGGCTAAACCTGATGATGTTATTAGATTGCCGCTTCCACGAAAAGATATGCGCATTGAGGGCGAATGGACTAGCGTTTCATGTCAAGCTGTTTCGGACACGTTCATGTCACGTTACTTAAAGTTTTCCCGGCCGGACAGTAAGGGAAGACGGACGTGGAAACTGGTGTACTACTTCTATCTTGACTCTTCATGCAAAGTTCTTAGCTATAAAATTGCAGCGAAAGGGAAATACAGCACGCCAACAAAGTCTGGTCTTATTGCAGGAGCATACAACGTTGCTTTCAATTTAACAGATACTGAAATTACGCCGTACGAAATGCTGATTGTTGAGCTACTGCAGGCTGAGCCCGAGGGAACATGTGGAGTTTCTTCGAGATGGAAAGCAGGGGACACTCAAAGCGTTAAATCAACACAAGGCTGCAGAATGTTTAGAATAGGCATCCCTTCAATCGAGTATGATGTACTGAAGGCGGTAAAGAATGATGATGGAGACATAGACCTTTATACAGGACAGAGCTCTACTATGAACATTGTACCAAACACACCAGACAAGAGACCGTCCTCGTTTCAGATACCACTACGACGATGTGCCGATGTCGTCACTGGCGCTGATGACCATTCACCCCGTCCAACAAATGCAGTCAAAACACGAAAAATAGACTTGAGCATTCTAAAATTTACTATTCCAAAGGAATTCTTTCTTACAGATGGTCCTAAGAAAAGAGAAACGGAACCCGCTAATTCAAATCAAGATGTTGCTTATGAGCAGAGTTTTAACTCGGCAATGTCGTTGAAGGCTTACAGTAACATTGCTCTAGCTCTGATCTGGACAATGCTATGCGCACTATACTTGATGTGATGCGGCAGAGTCCCTTGCCCCGCCGTTTTGTAACCGTTATCTGATGAACAGTTCCTTTCGATCCGAGCGACCGAGTTGGCTTGGTTAACAACTCTAGCTGACGTTATTTTTGTAAAATTCATCGTCCACTTGGATAATGAAATAAACAAATGAGACACAAGAAGGAATCTATATAGGTTGCTCGCGATGGACCGTGACGGACTTCTTGTGTTGATTTTGAAATCTAACGAGATACGAATGGGCATTTACTTGGTAAATTTGCACTATTCAGTAACAATTTTTTTGTAAATAGGCATCACAAACGCAAGGGAAGCAATAATTGTTAGTTCAAGTAACTATTTAGATATATCATAGTTCGGTATCCAGTTAGAAGAGAATCTGTTATTAGTTCGCTAAGTTCTTAAGTTGGTAGCTTAAATTTTCTCCATTTTCATGTGAAGTTTTACGGCTTTTCGCTCAAGTTTTGTTTAGAAGAAGATTAAATTTAGTCAAAAAGACAATGAGCTATAACCTTAAGTAAAATTGGTTGAGAAAAAAGTGTTGGCAGATGAATAACGGTACATTTTCTTAACAAATTTTACTTCTGAAAGAAAACCCAGGGTTTCTTCAGAGAAAATATTGATGATTATTCAAATCATTTGAAACCAAAGCTTCGATTAAAGGTCCAATGATCTGCATGTGTGGCAACAAAAGGCTTCAAAATCCCCACAAAATTTGCATCCCCATAAAAAGGCATTCCTACACAGCGAAGACAGACCTCGCATTTAGCCAACAAGTTTATCGAACCCTTCAATGCATTTAGCATATCAGCTGCCTGCAAGGCCACATTGCTTGCAAAGTGAAACAATAATTCTGAAGTGTCTTTCCACTAGACCCAGTTTGCTGCCATTTGTGATGCTCAAACACGAAAGCAAAGTAAAACTTGCGAACAAAGATTGCCCTGGTTACGAGAGCGAAGGTTGTTCTAGTAAATATTACGACAAAAGCGAGGCTTATAGGAAGTCATGTTTTGAATAATAAATATACTAGTTTTAGAGCAAATTTTTTTTGTATTATAAAAGAAGTTCGTCTTTCCGAATAAAAGATCTCTATTTGTAGATATATTTAGCTAATATTTCATAAAAAAATCATTTAATGCTTACAGCTAGACCACTAAAATTATAAATGTAGTTGATAACTAACTTTTGTTGTTCTTTATCTTCAGAAACTTCCAGTTGTGGTGCAAATATAGTTTTGTTCAATAATAATAAGAAATATGTGGAACAAAGACCGTTTTTTGAGTGAAAAATGGAAGGAAAATGAATCAGTTGATTATATAATTCAAGGCTTTGACACAGACAATAAGGTGAGAAAAGCTATATAAACGGTTGTGAGCTGACATTTTTCAATTGGTGTTTGAAAATGCAATTATTTTTTACCTCAAAATTCAGGGCTACAGAGTATTAAGGTAATACTACTTCTTGTAGTGTATTCCAGCTATGGAGAATGCGTCACTCCACGTGCTGTATTCCTGGACAAACCATAAAAGTAGAAAGAAGCGACAATCATGATCATTTCAGACTGGGTTTGGCAGACAGTGTTATCAGATATTTTGCATCAACAACGCCTCGATACACAACCAACTAAAAAGTAACTCAGTCGTATCATTCTATTCAATATTGTAACAAAATCAGTACAAAACAAACAAAATATGAAATAATTAAAAATCTCATTGATCAAAAAGTAGAGCTGCCGCAATACAAACAGACAAAGATTTGGTTGTTCATAGCATGCGATAAGCTTTGATTTTAATTTATAACACCCTTTTATTGCTTTAACAGGAACTTCCCTCTACTGCGGGTCGTAAACAGGACTCATAATTAACTTGCCTAGCTACACCTCTTCCCTTTCCGCCAGAAAGGGGAGCCATCATCCGAGTTACATTCGTACTAAAATCAAAACTAAACAGGACTAAAATCAGTGAGCCCTCTTGACACTACCAGAACCTGAGGCTTTATCAACTCCAGATATTTACGCGAATTAACTGATTTCCTGATTATTATATAAGAAAATAAGAAAACAAATCAACGTAAACAATTTCTGACGAATGTAACTTTGTAGTAGCATCGTGGCTGATCAACTATGCACCTGTTCCGAATTAATTCTATCTATTTCCTTCTAGGAACCAGTGCGACATCTAATACTTCGACGTATATTGAGGGCTAAAATACATTCCCCGTAGGATTTTTTTAGCACGTATATAATATATACGATCATTAGAACAATAAATATTGTGATTTACAACATTAAGAATATTTTGAACATTTTCAAGAATACTTTGGTAAAAATTCCAATCACTGAAATACAAATTAGTAAAGGGATGGTTAGGACTCTCTACGATAAACTTTTTTCACAAAGCAAACGTTACTTTCCTAAAAACTATTTCATAGGGTACGAATGTTCACATTTAGGTCTCACAAGAAACAGGGATAACAGAGGCCAGTACTCTTTTTCAGAAGTGAATTGAAGTTGTGAACCTTGGCCTCTGACATGATGAGACCTCTTCTTACAAGGTAATCTCAAACACAACAAAAGTAAAGCTACTGAGTGTTAGAAAGCCATCAAAAGTAAGTCATATATCCAGAATGAGGTAATACGAGCAACACATTGGATTAGACTAAGCCGTTCAATACTAACTAAATTAATAACGATTGTCCTTTAGTTCTTGGCTCACGTGAATAAAGCAAACCAACACGTCCCCCTCAAAATTCCTTTTTACAGGACTACGCATAAAACTATC
Organism: Rhopilema esculentum; assembly: GCF_057945365.1. Taxonomy (NCBI): domain Eukaryota; kingdom Metazoa; phylum Cnidaria; class Scyphozoa; order Rhizostomeae; family Rhizostomatidae; genus Rhopilema; species Rhopilema esculentum. The sequence continues at coordinate 5,892,311 of NC_142818.1, forward strand.
ATCGTTAAATCAGTCTTTATATTCACAAATTTATTCGCCAGATCATAGAAACTAACAGTGAACAAAACTAGGATACAAGTGTGTATGATACAACTTAAAAAATAAACCTGTGTCTGTTTGGTTTTCATGCACACGACGTTTCTTGTCGCCAGTTCATATATGAATTCAGTCCTGATATCATATACCTGGCTTAACGCCACATTCAACTTCAACGCGGTGTCTACAAGGAAGAAGACATGGACTTAAACTTTCATTCAATTGACCACCGCCTGGCTACTCTCATGATATCAAGATACACTATACTTGAACAGATGGAATAATTCAAAGCTAAAATCTATCTACTGATCACAGGTGGTTGCTGTAGAGTTTGAAACCTTTTTAGGGAATACTAATATTTTGCTGATAACATAAAATAAACACAGTGTACTCATTCTTTGTACACAAAAACTAGTTGCCTGATGATCGCATTAAGCATGAAAGACAGAGTAGCAACTAAAAATCGTCCTGTTCTTTACACTAAAAGCTTGTACAACTCTGCCTAAACGGTATCGACCAATTTATGACAGACCGGGAACAGTATTTGTCATTAACGTTTAAACTAAACATTCTGAAATATAATGATGTGATTTTGATTATCCATTGGTGAAAATTACTCAAATTTACTGCCATGGTCAAACACTTTAGCCAAACATACTAAAAGTTAGTTCGATGAATAACCTTTTCAACTTTGTTGCAAGAACGCAACCAAAGAAAGCTGGCTAAGATAACAAGGAGGTTGGGCATATTCGTAAGAAATTGCTGTTTTATCTCACTAACAAAAAACTGAACTCGAGGAGAAAAGACAAAAAAGTTCTAGAGAAAGCCAAACTGAAGGCGATGAATGCAGCAACGCAGAGGCTTATAAAAAGTCAAGAAGGGGTTTCAATCTCTTTATGAGAAACTTTCGTCATTAGCGAAACTAAACCAATTCTCACATATATAAGTTTTTTAAAATTCAAAAGTAATAGGGTGTTTAAAGTTCGATTTATATCATATTCTTGAATCAAGTATGGATAAAACAGACAAAATAATGAACCAACCCTTGACTGAAGTATCTCACTTTATGTAAATATAATGTGGAACAATTATTAGGATCCAATAGGATTCCATAGGATCAAAAGTGATCGACTATGGAATATACAAAAAAGTAACTGTATAAAACACTAACAGGGAGACGAAAATTTGAGACTTCAGTGTTACCTGATGGCCAAAAAATAATTGACTCGACTTTTTTTCAGAAACTTAAAGATCAATTGGGACAATTATGCCCAGCACACCTATCAAGATACATCGTATGGAAATTGTCTCTGGACGCAAAAGCTTCACTGCGCCGAGCACGCATTTGTTGAAACTTTGAAAAATGGATAATTGTGAGGAATAATCTTCTTACTGCAAAACATCCAACAGCTTTTGAAGCATCTTACGAGCAAAGATTCGCAGACAGTAACTTGAATGCCACGTGTTTCGATTCCATATGCCTTTGTACAAATGCGCTTCATGTAATGTTTATTGAAAAATATATATACAAACACATATCCAACTACGCAAAGCTATAAACCATGCGGTGCGAAGAATGAAATAAAGTTACCTCTTCTGGTGATGGATGGTATTATGAGCTGCCAATCAGACTACTTTTTACAGGCTGAACATTCTGGAGACCAGGTACATCGAAAAGATCACATATTCCCTCAGTATCTTCAAGGTTGAAGTAATAGTCTTGCTCCCCAGGTGGTGGAGAAAGTCGCAATAATGGAGCAAATACTGCAATGTAAAGAAAAACATAGAAATCTGAAAATTGGAAGACAATGATCTAAGTTAAAGAGGGCTGTTGAATGAAAGTTCTCAAGAATAAGTTCATTTTCTCCGAGAGCCTAAAGCAATTGGGTAAAATCGTAGAAGGAAGAGCATTTAATATTATGGTATTCGTTGCCACTAGAAATAAAAGAGTCTCGTACCTTGATTGAAATTAGGCGGAAATTTGAAAAAGCAGCAATTAAGTAACTGAAACTGTAGATTGTGTAAGAGGTTCTTAAGTTATTGAGGGTTTTTTCATCGCTCTTTGTAGGGCAAAAGTCTACATAGCTATTTTTCAGTTAATTCAAATCTTCGTTTCGGTTACTGATTGGTTTTAATTAGCTTACAGCCATCATGATGCAAAACTTTATAAACAATTTGTTATTATAATAGAAACGAAATGTTACCAAAAAACTACTATTGTGACACCATTCAAAACCGTATACAACAAAACTTTTTTCTGTTCCTGAAACGCTTTTATTGATTCATTGAAAAATATATATATGCAGAGTTAAGAAATAATTTGCTGCTATTACCTTGATGCGGAGCATTAGGTATTTGGTGAAGAAAAAATATTGCAAATTAATATGATTATTGACTTACTTTCGGAGCTATATAAGCCATCAATCACTTCTTCGATGTCTTCTGCAAAATTTAGAATTAAAATAAGTATATAAAACAAGTGCAAAATCAGATTTAATTATATGTGGAAATAGAATGATATGGTAAGTATTTTGGCGTGGTAAACATAGTCATTTCTCTCAATTACTAAGTATGATATGTATTTATGTGAATGTCTTTGTAAATGATCCAATCATGGGTCGACAAAGTATTTTGAAATGATGACTGTATGATGTTCCAGCTATTAACACAGCAATTGTGCTCATCCTACATACGGTGCTCATCCAAGTGAATGTGAAAGGATTTTTTATAGACTGTTTTAATTAATATCTTTCTTTAATTCTTTTATTCTCAACAATTTTTTGCCCTTAAATGAGAAATATGCTATAAAATTCAGATGGTAGAGGTTAAAAACTGAAAAACTAAAAAATAAGCAGCATCACAGACTCCACATTCAAGTTCATATTGATTTAAACAGTTTGATATAATTCAAAAAACCGTTGCCAAATACCATTTGACATAAAACCAAAAAATAACACCCAACTAAATAATCATTTTCAAATGAGTAACGTTTCTTGAAATATGCCAAAAAGAACAGTAGAGGAGAAAAAATTCAGGTAAAAAACAAATAGACATTCTGTGTTGGTAAAATACTGCAAAACAAACCTAAAATATGTGTTATATTTAAAAAAACATACCTGATATTGTTCTCATTTCTTGATCAGCTGAATCAAAGTCTTCCATTGGTGCTTCAAGAATAAAATAGAATAATCAGATGATTGTTTTAAACATCAATTTGATGTTATTGCCCATTCAAAGTTTTTAAACCTATGAATCATAAACATAGGCTATGATTATCATATGGATCAGCAAGTTACCCCAATCTTGAGCAAGGAGAACCTCTTAAAGATTAAGCTTCAATGATTTTCTTTAAGATGGCAAAATTTGATTTATACGCAATACATACCTTAGTTACATACCAAAGCAATGAAAAGCAGAAACATATCAGACTTAATGTACTTCCATTTCAAACTCCTAAGATTGTATATAAATGTTGGAAAATGAGCAAAGGTCTAGGTAAAAATGTATATGCGTATGTGGATCCAAAGTATAAATATTTGTGTATACAGTAAGAGTTTGTTTTCTCTCTTGCACTGCTCGGGGGGGGGGGGGGGAATTCATAACTTCAGTAGATAGGTGACATCATTATGGACCTATCTAAGTTACCTATGAATGCTTCTACAAAGCTTTCATAATAAGTTCAGCAATTGTTTCAAAAAGCAAATCCTTAACTTCAACAAGAAATAGATTCCCTTTAATTTTTCTTATACTCTTTTAAGAAACAAATCATTAATATTTGCATAAGAGGAAGTAAATTGATTTTTTTCACAGATTATGAATACAAATTGGCAACAAAATGCATACTTGTGGAATCTGTTTCAATTTGTTCACCCTTTTTAACCTTTTCTTTATGTTTATTGTTGTTTCCATTATTCTTTTGCGTATCAGCTGATTTATCAGTCTCCTTTTGATAATCTGATGGGGGAACAGTGACTACAACAGGCTGATCTTGCGGTGAATCTCTGTTTACAAGTAGGACACAAATTGAGCCATTGTTGCTTTTTAAATGAATTTGATACTTGCTGTTCGGTATTCCGCTCTGTGAAAAATAGAATATTATTCATTGAGGACAGAACCACAATTGAGCATTTAAATAATATTTAAAGAACTGCCTTCTTTAGCAGTGAAACTGAATATGAACACTGTCATTAGAACACTTGGGGCCTACTCACTTTTAGGCCAGCTTAAGAAAATGATAAATGGTATTGTAGAAATGTTGACTTTGTATAGTTTAAATCATTTTGAAATATATACTGACAAACATATGAAAGAAAAGAAGAAAAAGGCAATCATGCCATAATGTTTGAAAGCCATTTTTGATGTGTCATTCGTTAAACAGTACAAGTTTTTTGGAGGCACAGAAAATTGAAACGGCATTGAAAAAAATAATATTTGAACTCTTCAGAGTATAGAAAATCAGACTGATAAAAAAAACCCAAAGCAAAGAAATATGTGGATTGAAATAGGCCAACAGAAACTGTTAAGGTTGCCTAGCAGGAATGTTAAGGTCTGCCTTTTGAAAATATTACCAATGTCGTCCAGGGTGAAAGAGAAACTTCTAGATTGAAAGAAGACTAAGCCCTGCTGATTAGCCAAAAAAATGGGACCATTACATTTGTTGGCACAATCTCGATTGTCTCATACATGTTACTAGAAGTACTTTCCTCACACAGGTTGAAGTTATTTTCAAGTTATATTGTCACAGTTCATATAATACTTGGAGAAAATGGCTTTAAACAAGAACTTACTCTAGAATTACAAGAACTTACATTTTCAGGTACAGGAACCTCTAACTGAGTGCCAGAGGGTGCTTGGACAGCAAGTAAGGTTTCTCCATGAAAGCATTTACATATGTCTTCATGTGTTACATAGGCATGAGGTCCATTGTCAGGATCTTCAGAAATGTTTTTCAAACTTTGTTGAATCCAAATTTTCTGTTCATCAAGCCTTTTTTCAATGTCTTCAAGATCATCAAGTTCTTTTCTTAAATCCCCAAGTTTATCTGATATTTCTTTGGTATTTGAACCAGGTCCAGCACCCCTAAAAGCAAGCATGTATCATGTATCAAAGTTATGACTCCCTTTTCGAATGCCTCTGTCTTCACTGTTTCCAATAAAACAATGGATTTTCAAATGATTCTGTTTTCGAATGACTCCACTTTGATCAGCATTTTTGAATGACTCCAGTTTTATATCAAATGACTCGATTTTGAGCATATTAATGGAACTCAAAATCTAAAACAGATTCATTTGAATCTGTTCTCACACAAAAGCAGAGTAATGGCAACAGGGCCTAGTGACATGTATGCTTTTTGATAGATTATTTTCTTTTCAAGACACTTCTTCCAAATTCCATAAAAATATTTGGTTTTATGAAAACCTTGAATGCTTTTTCAAACAGTGATTTTACCTTCAATTAGCTACACTTAGGTCCTGAATAAGGGCACCCCTTGCTTACTTTTTTGGACAAATTTCCAACCTCTGGGCTTTTTGAGACACTGATGCTGATTTGTTGTACACAGAAAGGATTTCAGACAGTGTAACAGCAAAATACTTTACCAACAAACTACAAACATAAGACTCAAAACTTTTCCATAAAATCTTTAGCAAGAGGGATGTGGGAAGGGTGGATTTGAAAAATTAATGTATAGATTCCTGTTAAAAGCCTTGATCCCTGCCTTTATGTTACAAAATGCTCACAAGGGCGATAAACTGCCCACATGGATGAGCTCATGAGGGTAGGTCTAAAAAATAGGCATAGGATTGTACCCAAAGATGAAGCTGTCATATGGGAAAATACAGCAGCAAGTACAACTTCGTATGGCAAACCATCAAGAGAAGTGAACAGCAATACAATCATCGATAGGCACCCTTGAGTTAAATGCTGAACAAGCAGCAATTTTTCTGTGGGCAGATGGGGTCTACTAAATACATTCTCTGGCTACAGGCTTTCATTTTCTCTGATTTTGATCATTCTAGGGCAGGGTTATACCTTATGTAACATACCATTTCATTTAATTCATCTAAAACATGCCATTTCAATAATTGGTATGATAGCAAACAAGACCTGCAGCATAGAAACATATTTTGGAAGATTTTTGCATCTTTGTCTTAATGTTTGGATACTTTGTTCATTTTAGGCAATCATAGAACCTGGTGGCTGTGGTTCGGTGAGTGCTTGCATATCTGTGAGTTGACACCATTGCAGGAGTTGCTTCGATTGTTGCACAACTCATCTGACAACTGCACAAAAACATTTTGCATTTTTACAGAAATATATCTATATACTACTGGCCATTCTGGGACTTTGACAGTAGGGCAGTTCAGTTTATGCAGTTACAAGTTCAAGGCAGATAATCTTCAATGTTAGGTAAAATTATTTCAAAGTTTTGGAAAAGTTTTAAAATTTTTCAAATGAAGCTAAATTTTTAACACTAATAGCTTTAAAGAAAATGAAGAATACAATTTTACTAACCAAGTGAGGAAAAATGGAGAAGAATACCCGGTTTTATGTTTGCAGAGAGCCTTACTTTATAGAAAAATTCATAGACTTTTTTTCAATGATATCTTTCTGCTGCAGACTAGGCTAACTGAAGGTAAAACATGTAAATAGTTAAAGCAGTTCAAAATAAAAAGCATCGCGCAAAAAACTAATACTCACTTCCATTGAATACTGTTTTTTGATTTTTTTTCAATTAAACCAATGCCTTCAAGAACATTGGTGATGTCATAAATTCTTCTTTTCTGCCTGACAGCCAGCTGGTCTGCAGCCTATGAAAAAGATAACATTTGAATTTGCAGGGGGTTGATACCATTTTTAATAACCTTGCATTTGGTAAAACTTAACAAGACATTAATAGCTATCAATACAGGGTTCAGTAATACATTGATGTTCTGCAAATGTTGATTGCTATTGCTCTGCAAAAACATAATAGGGTTTTACTTCCACATATTGCAAAGAATGCAAAAGACATATAAAGCAAAACTGTAAAGTCTTTTTCACTGTACAATTTTTATAATTTTACATTAATTCCTGGTGCCTTTGGAATTCCTGAAGTTTCTTTTTCTGTTGTTTTGAAATGTAAGTTGTTCATTCTAGGAATGTGGTTAGCTAAACACATACTGCTTCATTTGCAGTTGAAGCTGCAATCATTAGCAGAGCACATCTTTTAGATTAACAGATAATAGCAGAGCACACCTTTTACATTAACAGATAATAGCTCTATTTGCAGACCTTTTGGCAAAATCTTTTAGATGTCTGATCAATCTTTTTCAAGAAGTAGTCATGGTTAGAGATTTCAAAGTGATATTGTGGGTGTGGCTGGAATCTGTTACAGAGGGGATTGATGGCAGGGCATAAGCAACAAAAGCACATTGTGGAACATGAGTCACACTACATATATAATTGCGCCTAACACATATAAAATTTTCATTGCCTAACAAAGTAAGTCAACCAAATGACATTTTTGACACAAACCAAATATTTGTTATTTGCTCAACAGCTTCAGCTATTTTCAATTAGTGAACCTGGGTCAATAACTAGTTACAATGAACCTCCAAGGGGTAGCCCATCAAAATTCAAGTAGAAAATGAATAACCTAAACTTACATTATCCTTAAAAAATTTCTTAAACCAGACAAGGAAATTGCAAAACGGTAAACAGAAATCCGGGGAATACTGGATGAAAGGATATTACACTTTTGCATATAGCTTCAAAGTAAAGAGCATGAGCCCCCTTAGAGGTTTTCTGGATATCATGCTACAATTTTTGCGAAGCCGCTTCATGATCCCCATTAACAATAACCAACCTCCTGCTTGCGATGATACGGCCGATTAAAGATACGCTAAGATAAAGCGATTGGAATGCAATCAGCTGAGAGGTGAACCACCCGAAAGAACATAAAACTCCAGAAAATTCATTACTGGTATTGAAGGACAAATGAAGGGAGACGGAATGAGAGAATCTAAAATTTAGGCAAATCGCGCGGTAGCGTTAGATATCTGATGACAATGATGCCTTCCTTCCCTTTGGTTTCTAGGCCCTCACAAACAAAAAGATACCATGATCGTGTGTGCGTGCGTGTTCCACTCAACATGACCTTGTCAGTTCGAAAGTTATTGCACGAAAAACATTACCACTTTCAGATCCAGAACACCATCCTTCGCTTCTTGCAACAAGCTTACGAATTTCGATGTTAGAAGACCCAGTGACTTCTCATGCCGACTTGGAGTTCCAGGGGAATTGTAGTCCGTTAGCGCAGCCATTTTCCCGCAACTGGTCGACATGCAGAAAGCTAGAGCCAGTGATGTCACCATATCCACTTTTCACGACTCTGATTGGTCCAAAATTGTTTGAATCTTGTAACTTCTATCCGAGGCTTGAAAAACTTTCCCACTTGGCATTGCGAAAGTCATTGGCGGGAACCGAGGTAGCAAATGGCGGGAAACGAGGTAGTTGAGATACAATGTCAAGAAACAAGTTGTCAAATCGAAAGCTATGCAATAGATATCATTGCCATTTTAAAGTTATTAGAGCCGCTACCTAGACAAATAAAGGCTTTAGCGACGACAGTGCATTGAAAAATGTCAGTGTCAGGCAAAATTAATGTACGTTGGCAGATTGTAACTGATTATACTTAGTGAGACAGCTTGAATTTTCCATCCTTGCTTCAGTGGTATCATTGTCGTCAAATCGAAGGCCTGAACCTCCAATAAAGATCTTTCGAGCCTCTGAAGTTCGATTCAAGAAACTTTATTCCGAAAAGGAAATGTCTCAACTAGCAGCGTAGCGCAGCACAAAGGGGAACAAGTAGCAAAAACACGCTTAATAAAATTCAAATCTTATGGCAGCGAACTTAGCCTTTTGGGGGTAAGCTGGGGCAGATACCCCAGAAAATTTCATAAGACTGGTACTACCAATTATTATCTCAAGATCTTCCTGGATAAGCCATTTCAAATTTTTTTGAGCCCCTCCCAATAAAAACATGCTTAATACGCCGTCCTTTGGATTCAATATGTCAAATTTCATTTGCTTTGCGTAGAAAATTAAAAGAATAATACATCTTATTTGATAAATTGCGAAGAAAGCTTTTCAAAATCTGTATTTTATACAGACGGTGAAGTGCTTTGAAAATTTACAATTTTTCAGCAGGCCGACCAAGTATTTTTCTTACATCAAACAGTTTCTATTTCTCCAAATGGGTTCTCAACAATAAATTCTTGACGAAAAAAATCAGCATGATAAAAAATAGCAGAGACTGCGCCTCGAAATTTAATCTGAGGAGGGCCATGAGTCAAATTTAGTGACATTGGACCCACCAGCTGGGTCCGACGCGGAAATGTTTTTTGAAATTAAGCCTTCTAGAATGGCTAAAAATGCATCTTTCAGGCTAAAATTTAACAAATTACTACACCGTTCAGGAAAAGACAGTTCGACGATTCTCTGAGAAACATTGCTTATTTATTTTTAGAAAAGTTTTTGAAAAAATAGAGAAAAACGCTAAAACTCTAATGACAGAAGGGGAAGAAAGGAAAGAGTGTTTTTGGTTCAGAGAGTACATCATCGATGTAAATAACGAGAAACTGTTGTATTGATTGAAAGAATTTTACTTCTAAAAGGTAATGCCAAACAGAAAACCAAACACACATGTCATAGGCATTCTTTCTATTCTCCATTCAAGTAAAAAGTTTCAACCGATTTCTATAAATAATCGCAAAAACAGATTCCAAGCGCTGGTAAATTACAGATTGTCTAGAATACAATTAGGTTTTTGTTGTCGAGCTACAAGAATTAGGCAAAGTGATGAATAAAGACACAATTTAACAAATACTCAACATCTGTCATTTAGAATTAACAATTACAAATCATTATATTCCAATTAAACGAATGATTGGCTTGAGGTACGTTGTCTAGCGTTAGCTTTGGGGGTCAGAAAATGCTGAAACTTTTCTGCCCACAACAAAGGGTGCATGCCAATTTAAGTATAATTTGAATTGGTTTTGTGAGAAATATCATAATGAATGAAAAGATTCTTCACACTGAAGTGAACTTGCTTACAAAGGGATTATATCATCCTTTATAGCCATATAATCAAAAGCAGGCGGCAATTTTGAGTCAAAATATGTGAAATCTTTATAAATTTAAAACGAAATTTAATATTCTTCTTTATTTTTTGTACGAACAGCTCGTTGGCATGAGTTTGCGTAAGATAACTGCATACATATTTCGATAATACAATATCATGATAGTATCGTTAGATATAGTAGCAAGTTAACCATTTCGCAACTTTGATTGGAGTGCCTGGAACAAAGCCTAGCTCTATAAGATAGACGTAGACCGCAAAATACTCTAAAAAATCAAAATTGAGCCTTCCCTCAAGTAATGAAATATTTCTAAATTGCTAATGATTATTTCTAAATCGCTAATTTCTAAATCGCAAACCAAATCAGCTTTTTTCAAGTAATTCCAAGCTACGTGCAGAAAATTTTTGTACGCAGCCAGCAGCGACAAATATACTTTGCTGTGTAGCTGAACCGGGCCCGCCAAGAGAGGGCAAGATGGCAGATTGTACCAGACCCCGAGACGAGGGGAGCCCCAAAAGTTATCAAAAGTTCCTAACATATCGTTTTAAATAAAAACAAAATTACAATCGAAGCTATAAGGACATCGTCAAGGGCCCGATCTTTCTTTTTTGCCCCAGGCTCCAGAAACACTCTTGGTGGGCCTGAGATGAATTGAGGAATGACTGCGCGTGATCTTAGACATGAATCAGTTACTCTGTAGTTGTTCGTCTTAAACAATCAAACGCCGAGCGTTTTAAATTATCAAATATTGTTACAATAACTTCACAACGTAGTTATCTGTTTAAAATCAAGTCGTCTTTCCACAAAGAAAAATATTCCGCAATGCAGTCACTAAATATTGCAAAATAATCTAGCGAAGCTTTGTGTTCTTAGATCAAATGTGATCCTTATCTCTTCAAGCAGACACATCAGTCAACTTTCATCCGCCTCCATTACAATTATAGAAACTAATACATCACCAGCAGATAATGATGATCTATTGTTATCTGAGAAAACAGCTGATCATGAATGCCTTGAATTTTCATCCGGGCCTTTGAGCTCCTGGACCTCCCAATGGGTTTTTTTAGTGTTGCTGACTTTCAAGTGGTAAAGAGCCAACTTCAGTTTTCAGAAGACCTGATTCCTCTGGAAGATCTGTTTTTCGGTATTCAATATCGAATACACTTGAAAGGTTTGAGGATTCAGATGTTTGGTTAGACTGTACTTTTTCATGAAAATGATCCTGGGACGAATGTGCGGGTGACGGTTTTTCATCAATTTCGTCATCAGAAGCCAAATCACTACTTTTTTTAATTGTATCCATTTCTTTGTCTTCTTCGAATTTTTGCCAGTACTCTGACAAATCCATATCATCTTCCACTACAGGAGACTTAGAAATTCGGTCCTCAGGATGGTGCTGAATGTCAACGTGACGAAGTGACGATAAATCGAAATGCTGTATTGATAGCTGAAAGGAACGCAATAGAACAGGTCAGGCTTTTCTAGAGATCAAATGGTATTCTAATGATAGGTTTGCTTACACGCCACAGCAAGAAAGAATATCGATATCGAAATGTCTTCTTAAAATTCACTGCAAATGAACATTAAATTTTCGCATTTTGTCAAATCATAAGAAAAGCATCGATGCGTGTTTGTTCTTGTGAAAATTACTACAGGAATAATAACGACTTTGTTGTAAGGTAAAAGAGAAGAAACTACTGAACATCATTTTGGCCTTTTCACATTGCAGAAATTGCACAAGGTGTATTCCTTCAAGAATCTCAAATAAACCAAATACCATTTGCACCAGATGCTGATCAAAAACTGGCTCGCTTTTGTCGATGGTACTCACGCGTCGTAGTTTCTTTCTCCTGCAAAAGACAAAATGTTTAAATCCTTATTTTGGGCGATACGACAGCATCATAACGGCGTTGCTTTGTATGGGTTGTATCTGAAATGAGGGGAATCTTCAAGAAAAGAAGAGGACTTCGAAGAGGGGGGGGGGGGGGGGGGGTTGGTCAATGATATATTAGCTTACATAAAAGACAAGCTTTGGAAATCACGTGCAATCGTATTAGAATCATTGTCCTGAAATGCAACTATGTATGTTAAGAACGCTCAGAAGAAAGCTGCTATAAAAGCTTTTTAGCTGCCATATTTGAAGTCCTGCTATAAAAAATCTGAAATGTGAATGAAATCACAAAAGACACAAACTTATCAAATTTTTGAATTCCAGCAACAAGTTCCTTCAGTTTTTCCTTATCATCCTCTTCGTAAGCTTGAAAAAGATTAGATATAGTTGTTTTTCTTTGCGTCGGCAATCTCCCTTCCATCTTTTGATCGCCATCGTTCTTGTGTCTCTGATCTTTGGAAGTTACTGCAAAATCAGCTCTTGAAGAAGCCAGATCATTTTCATGTTGGTCTAATCCAGACGATTTGCTGAAGACTTCATCGGCCTGGAAAGCCTCGTCATCGTCAAAGAAGGATACAGGAGAGTTGTGGAAAGAGTTTGACCTTGAGCTAGGCTGACCTGAACGAACAAAGTTGGAAAAAAAGGTAACCACAGTATCGAATTTAAGTCTTGATAAAAAATTCGAGTCAAAAAGTGTCCTGTTCAATAAAACTATGCCTAGTTTTGAGAGGTTTCTAAGACTCCAAGCCTCCAAAACACATTTTTTGCGTTGCACAAAACCTGAGCACCTAGAGACTTCTGAAAATCATGAACAGTCTAAGAGGTAAAGAAATTAAAAGGATTTCGTGTATTGATCCTTTGGATTCAAGAAATGTTCTGAAACGCTAACTTCCTTCATGTCAGTTCAACGATGAAACTTCCCAGTGCAAAATATTGCATGACAACAGTTGTGATGTTTTAAAATACATTTTATCAGATAAAAAATGAATGTAAAAAATCTAAAAAAGGGAACTGTACTAAAGCCAAAGACCAAAATACTGTAAAAACTACTTCCTTAGGATGATATCAAACTTCTTTAAAAAATGTCCTGATTGAGGGGTCACAGTATTCTTTTTCAAAGAGTAGAAAACTCATATCTGAATAATGAAATGGAACATACTATTTTGCTGCTTATTTTTTGAAGAACTTGTCTCATCTGCCTCTACATCAGCATTGCGAAGCAATTCTATTACCTCGTCGTGCTAGAAGAAAATCATTGTTTAGTACGCCCTGCTTGGAAGACAGTCTTTTTGGTTAGAGTATCGGCTAGAGCTAGTCAATTGAGGTTAAGATTGGCTGTTATTTTTTCAAAAATTTTTACGCAGGATTTTTCTGAACTTGTTCGTAAATTTTGAGCAATTTTGAGGCTAGAGTTTTTATAGAATTGTTCTTATAAAAAGGAGTGTGAACAATTAACACGTACAAAAATTGGGATCAGATTAACCAATCTGGCAACCACATAGTAGGCTTAAGATAATCATTGTAGTAATGGCTTCAATGGGCAACTGTCGTGTGGCTTTATATCACGAAGTCAGTTTGACGTTATTTGATGTGCACAAGTTCGTCTTGAAATGTAACAGGATAATTCTTATATTGTATAACCTCGTATCCTCGTATAACCTCGTACTCGTTTAGTTTTATGTCAATCATGTAATTAACCTATTGTACGCCTTTCGTATATATATCATTAGATTTTGTAAATAGGGGATTTTGGATATGCATGATAACAAGAATGTAAGCACAGAACAAGATCTCATTTCTTCGTTTCTTTCATGAAATCTTCTCGCATAAGTCTGCGCAATACAGCGTAAAACCTTTACAGGGGGGGGGGTGCAAGGGATAGGGAAAGTTTAACACAACAAAATATTTTGAAAACAGCACTATTGTCTTGCAAAAAAACTTGGGGGCGGGTCATGGCCCCCAAACCCCTTTCGTCAGAGACCATGGATTATTTAAAGCTGTTGTACCTATTGGAAAATTATTATCTTCTTTACGTTAAAATATAAGAAAAAATTTCATTAAATAAGTTTTAAGACAATTTAAGAGAAGGCAGTTAATCAACATACCTGAGCATACTGAAAACAAGTAAGGTTGGATTTATTCCTTATTTTAGTTGATGCACCATAGTACAGCAAGACTGTCACTAGATCCGGCCAGTTCCATCTGAAATATGACAGACAGTACAAACCTTTGAGCAATGACAAACCTTTTCACTTATGCTTAGAGCCTTCATAGAATTTGTCGAATAACAATTTTGAGTTGTAAAAAGTAAAATATTTTACAATTTGATATTACGCTTGGGCGCCTCCAAAAGATCTAGTTCGAAGAGTCTGAAAATGAAATTTTCGATTGAATGTCTTGCCTTTTGTTATTATTCTCTCTTGAAAAATCTAGAAGTCTTAACAAGATACGAGAAAATTTGAAAGCAATAGCAAGAATTGTCAGAAACAAAAAATTAGATCGAAATAAGATTAAGAAATGGATGATTTGAAGATTGAAAATCAGTTTCAGGATAGGAATGGTTTTTTTGTTAAATTAGTCTGCATTTCACATCGGTGGCTCTGTTGCTAATCAAAAGAAAATATTAAAATGTTCCATTGAAGATGACTTGGGTAGTTTCCAGAACAGTGTCGTGACCCTCAGCTCTTCAATCATATTTTTGAGAAAGATAAACAGCTCCCTTGAAGTGGCCTTTTCTTAAATTGAAGATAACTAATCTTAATTAATAGAAGTTTTTCCATAAACCTGTGAAAAATGGGTGTGTTTGTAATACGCCAAAACACGCCCAAGAAACATAAATTCCTTTAAAACCCTCTATCCAACCACTAGAATCAGGTTTGCGGTCAGAGTAAATGAGTTTTAAGGGAAACATTCAAGTCGGAGACAATTACCAGCGGTAAACATGCTACACAAAATTAATCAACTGCACAAACCTTGCAGATTCATGCAAAGGAGTATTTCCTCGTCTATTCAAAGCATTTACATTAGCTGCATTCTAAAACGGAAGAAAAAGAGCTACTAGTTGGGAGAAGAAGGTAGAAGCATGTGTTGGCTTCAACATGTTGATTGCTCTAGCATATATACAGTAATTGGTTGTTATAGCTTGATATGTGCAAATCTGATCAAAGCTCATACTTCCATTAGACAAGCAACGAAATGACGCAGTGCATCTAACCTAACAATTTAAACCTAGAGTGCCAATAGTTTAATGGCTAAACGATCAATTTCAAAATGGGATAAAAAACATTGCAATAAAAAAAGACTTTGGAATAAAAAAACTAAAAAGCTCGATTTTCTGTTCAGCCCATTATATAGGAACCCATTCAGACTGAGAAGGAAGTTTCTTGTTTTCTGCAGTTCAGTACATATATTTTTCTGCTAAAGGGGAGAGTAACTTATTCCAGTCTCATAAATTTGCAACACGTTCTTAAAACAGCATGTAATTGGCTAGAAGTCGATTGCCAATATTGCAAATTATGACTTGAGACAAATTAAAATAAAAAATAATAAAAAGTTCATCAGCCAGTCAAACTCACAACTTCTCTTTAACGATGCATACTTTTTCAAATTTGCATTGATAAACATATTTTGAGTACATTTTACAAAACTTCACAATAAATTATTCTAGAGACCAATAAGCATTTGTCAAATTTTAGAGGAAACTTCAGAAAAGACAATTTAATGATAATGCTTGAATGAGCTCAAATGTTGACCCTATTTACTGAACTCCAATATTTCAGCCTAAATAGCTTCGTATACGCTAAATTGTAAACGTGGAAGTAGCCTGAAGGGGTAAAGCTCAGGGTATAGGCTAATCTTGTATTGACAGTGGTGGCAATAAGAAAGTAAAAAAGGGCACAGTGCAAGGGTTTACGCTGCATTGTTTTTCAAAATTGATCCTTTAATAATGTTCAATGTATCGAAAAGAAGGTTCATTTAGAAATTTACCGTTTTCTTATTACAAAAAATAGACGGTCTGTACAATTAGGCCGCGAATTTAAGAAATGGGCTTTATCAAATTGCAGCTTGACATTAACAGTGGCTTATCGACAAATATGCAAGAGAAGGACAGAAAAAGGCGACTTTTCCACGATGCATTATCCGTATTTCACAATTCAGTTTCTTCAACTAAAAAAACTTTTACTTTCCTGCATATGATGTCTGTTTGGCATAATTTGAACCCTTTTTAAATACCTAACATTTAAAAAGGCTTAACCAAAATGCAGCTTAATTTGTTCAGCTTACATACACACGCAGTCAAATTCTGTTTAATAAGGTTGCTGAAAAACATCGACGGCCTGGAATATTGACTGTATCTCATAGCAAATGAAAAATTTGGCTTGGTTCCTTGAGTTTAAAGGCTCTGGAGCAACCGAGATGCTTTGCGGTAGCTGTTATTGTATACGAGACGAAATGGGCTGTATTTTGTATTCTCGTGCAGTACGATATTAGGTAAAACGGTTTTGAAAATATAGTTGCAAAGCATGCCAGTTGCGCAAGAGCCCTTAAGGAAAAGGCAAAATCTATGTCTAAAAAAAATCCAAAAGTACCTTGAGCAGGAGAATTGCTGGCTGCACGTGTCCATTCATGCAGCAAAAATGTAAAGGAGTATTGCCTGATGTATCCTTCAAGTCTGTTTTGGCTCCGTATTTGAGTAGCAATGAAACACACTGAAAGTAAGAATATGTGCTGAGGATAAGACAGTACACTTGTGTGATTCAAAGTTCAATGTCATGATTAGATGTGGAGATGGCAGGGAGCTTCGTATTACTTGCCTTGACAGTACGGTAATGGAGCAAGCAGCCCAACCATCACATCTCAGGGCGTGGAAGACAGTGACGAGGAACTTTGTATTATGTAGTTATTACAGAGCCCACAAACATTACGGTTTCACGGCTGTGAGCCTGAGGAAGATTATAAATTAATACGAGGTAGGAATTCCAATGTATAACTTGGAGAGAGTTTAGAAAGTTGGGGTTATTTGCCGTTATGGTTGAACTTTCACGACTAATTTGAAAATCAAAATAGAAGGCAATATGTAGAATAATCGTAATAAAGCAAAGAATTTTGCAACGTTATGTACAACATTGTTGAAGAACATGGCTTTCTAGTATTCTTTATATCGAAAAATCACAAACCTCGAAATGGTTATACTGGCACGCAAGATGCAATGGGGTTTTCAAACTAACATTCGTGCGACAGTTAGGGAAGGCTCCTCCGCGGTTAAGCAGCAATGCAACAATACGGTCGTAGCCATGAAGTGAAGCTATGTGCAAACACGTGACACCATCTTCATTCGCCGTATTTACAATCTGATTTAACGACTCGTTAATAGGATTCTGAAAAGATAAGTTTCCTTTTTAATTAAAAATCTACCTAAAAAAAAAAATTTGTGGGAACGCTTTCAAGAAGCTTCAAAATTTCTACCTTCGTGACAAATAATCTCTCAAGCATAAAAGACTAAATGGAAAATTTTGATTAAGACTTCAGTCATCCTTTCTTCAAGGAAAAAGATGAAATAATGTCGAGAAGAATACGTCGCAGCTGGTTCAAGAATGATTAAAAATACATGCAATCTTTGATTGTGAAAGGATTGAAAAAATAATTCTCGATTGGAGGAATATTGCAGTGAATTCTGACAAAGATCTGGGCTTTATAGAAGTTACTGAAAACGTCTAAACGTCTAGATAACAAAATTTATCTAAAAACAGCCAGGAAGAAGTAAGAATAAGTTCTTAGAAAGTCTAAAACCAGTGGCACACTTGCACAAATAATGCTAGAATTAAAAGAACTTCCTTTCCGCTTAGGACTAACAATTGAGAGGAGAACATAAAATAGTCGTTCTAAAGAACTGGTTGTTTTTTTACCTCGACTTCAAAAAAATTTGAAAGTTGTTTTAAATGTAAGTAAGGTAGTTATCGGTCGTTTTTGTTTTGGAATCTGAAAATATCATAAAATAAGGAAAGATAAAAACAACGAAGATTGCCAAAAGAGGGCAGTTTAGGATTGGAAACAAATTTTTAAGCAATGTAATAAGACAATTTCAATTTCCAACAAAAAAAAAATTTAGCAAAGTTCAGTAGAATATCAACTGGTGTAATTACTTTCTGTGATCCAACACAGTTGCTGCATTGACATAGCGGATGGCAAAGTCCAGTTACTGGTGTTCCGAAGTCTGTGGCGTCCATATCCTCTTCCGTTTCTGGGATTCCAAGTTTGAGTTTGAGCTAATTAAGAATACAAACACGAAATCAGTTAGCAGCAAAAACAACAAAAAATATATTAAGAAAATTAAATCGGGAATTTTAATTATATTTATTATATGAATAAGACAGTAAAAAATGCTTGCTATTAGGAAGAGGAAAAAGTACTTTAAAAATCAGAGAAAAAATGGTTTGACCAAATTCGGGCAAGAAGTCTCTAAGTTAAACTGTCGAAACGACTAGAAGTAATTAGAATTTGTGGTTTATTATCTACAACGATAATTTTTCATTTTTCAGTGGAATCGTTCGATTTCCTTTAAGTTGACCCACCACCAGCATACCTATCTTCTAAGGCCCTGTTTAAACGGGATTTGATCTGAAAATATTTGCGTTTACACGAGATCGAATCCGTATGGACGGACCTAAGATGTGCAGATTGGTGTGCGCACTCCAACGCCGAAATTTTGAAAAAGTGTGTGAACAGAGTGTGAAATGAAACCTTTTGAAAGCTATTGCCTTTGCCCTCCAATTTTTGTTTTATTTTTTCTGAACAAGATCCTTCTGGAATTTTGCCTACTTCATATTCCAGCACAACTTTCAGCAGTAGAACCGTTTCCGCATCCGTGGAATTGAAAACTTTGTTCGTTGGTCCTTTATCAACCTCTTTTGGAAAAAATACACCATTTGATAAATAGATTTTATAACTACACCAAATGGAAAGATTCGAAACAATAAATTTCTTGTCTTTTCTATGTGCCAAGTCTAGGAATACCATACAGGGGGTACCGCGTAATGGACATTTTTCACCTCAATTTGGATCTGTACCTGTTTGGATCCGATCTCAACCTTTTACGTGAGACCCTTTTTGGGATCGGATCCAAACGGGACCATTTTCAAAAGTGATCACAAACTGGTACGGATAGCAGATTTAAACGCAAATCCTATCTGATCCAGTTTGGGTACGGATCCGTTTGGAACCGATCCCGTGTAAACAGGCCCTTAAGTAATAGCGATTTTCTGACATCAGTTTCACTTGATTGGAAATCGAACTGATTAATAATATATTTAATTTTGGCTCAAAAATATATATCTTAATGGAAGGCAAATCCTAGATAAAAAGATGCCAACTCCACCCTCTAGCAAAGATATGCGAATAATTGAAAAGTAAACATCCTGCAAACTGTATTAAAGTTTCATATTCAGCGATGTAGTTTCTTTTAAAAATAAGAAGCGTTCAAGACTGTTAATGGCCTTGACATTGAGAAACCCTGGAGCACCTTCAGGATGGTTTGAGATCACATAACAAAACGAAAGACATGTTTACTTTGCTACTCAACTCCAGAAACTTTATTTAAGCGGAAAAATAGCAATAAACTGAAGACGTTGCATTACTAACGCAAAAACTTAGCTAAAATATACTACAGAAACATTCATTTTATCAGAGGGCCTTCAGTCTTCTATACTGTCAAAATTAGGTACCCTTGGATGAAATCAAAAGACTGGACGTAACATAAAGTAATGATAGAAATACCATTTCCAGATCACCATCTGCAACAACCTTTAACAGCACTTGAAGCTAGAAAAAAAGGAAAAGAAATATTAAAAAATTTCAGTCGAATGCAACAAGGCAAAAATAGGTCGCTAAAATACGATGACCCAGCGCATACAAAAACAACGCTATATTGATAAATAAAAAATTCATTTACGTCGAATTTGTGCTCTAGTCAATTATAAAAACTTTCAAGCAAAAAATATGATCTTTTATTGAAAATAATCAGAATCAAGTTCCTCAAAAATGGATTTATGTGCTTTGTCTTGTACAGTTCATCCATGAAACTAATCCTAGAAAACTCTAAGAACAATTTTTTTAGGATTAACTTGCTAGAAAGCAACTTCGAAATATATTTGAAGAAGAACTAAACTTTGAGTTTTTAAAAAGCAAAGAAGTGTGATCAATACATACAAACTATATTCTAACACCAAATAAAGTTATACAAGTTTAAGAATAAACAAGTTTTGCATAATACCTCTTTAATTTTCCGTTTTGTCTTTGGTGATGCGATGGGGGATCTCGGACTTCGTACAACTTCACCAGGAAACGAATTACTGTTACTTTCTGGAGACTAAAGAGCATAAATAATATGATAGTCTGAATAAATCCCACATAGAATAACCGGAAATCAAATACTAGAAGCAATTGAAACTTTTTTTAAAAATCTTTCAGCGAAAACAAGAAAAGACACGGAGAACGTTCAACAAAACACGACCTGATATGACTTGAATAAGGTATTTAAGCCTTTTAAATGGGATTGAAATCAATAAAAATACCCTTGGTCTTGATAAGTACAGATGTTTACGTTTGTAAGAAAGTGGTTCAAAAACTTAACAGATTAACGAACTGGGTCAGAACATAAAGAAGGGGAAACTCAAAAATATTAAAGAAAATTTAAATAGTTTCGATTTTGAATGAACCCCATCGATTTTATTGTGTTCCGTGGAAGATTCGCTTAATAATGTTATCCTAATGATAAAATTTTCTACAATTAATCTTACGTTAAATGACAGTCGAAAAGCTGGAGTATGTTTTAAAATGTATTGTTTGGTAGCCATTTTCAATAATTTGTGTTCAATTTTGGTGACGTAAAGCATGGGAATCTAGTGCTTACATCATTTGGCTGGACGTAAATATAATGCTGTTCCTGTGGCTCATCTGTCGTTGCTTTTGCCAGGAGTTCTTGGATCTAAAACAAATCATTTAAAAAGCCTTTGTCAAACGGTAATACACATTTTGCAAGATTTTAAGAGAAAGGATGGTAAAATGCTTTGGATTTTTCGAATCAACGATGCGCCATCACAGAAAAATTTGGTAGACCAGAAGAATACGCAGTCAATGACTACTGGTGAGCAAAAATTGATTATACCATGGCACGTTTTGACAGAGGAACATATAATGTACATCAAATTGTTCGAAAGCTTGTTCCATAGGGTGTTCAAGCGTATAGAACATTTTACCAGGGCTAAAACCTCATTCTATATCGCAACTCCTGCCGCCAGAAATAAAGATAATGAAATTGCCTACCTTAGAGTTTGCAGCACATTGAATGGGCGTCTCTTTGCTATTGTTTCTGGCTTCCACAGATGCACCGTTCTCTAATAGAATTTCCACGAGGTTGCCTAAAAATCAAGGCAAGAATTACAAAATAATGCATAGACTTTTTTTCGAGACCTGACGCTACGAAAGACCTTTCAGGTCACGACACAGTCAGACTGGAACAGATGCTTAAAATGTCCTCCTATTCAGTAGGTTCGGTTTGAAAGAACAGACCTTTAACAAGTTCTTAATATAAAAAAGGGTGACGAAAAGTTCTTTTCGATATTCTGTAGTAATCAATATTCAAAACTAGCTATTTAAATGGAAAATACAACAACTCACTGAATCCCCATCGAGCAGCAATGTGCAGTGGCGTGTCGCCATGGTCGTTTGCTGCATTCAACTTTAGCGTAAGTTTACATGGAGCAGCTACAAGAACTAGTGCCTCGACAACCTAAAATTGATCATAAAACATCCACTGCTTAAACGGCTTGCTCTCATTGAAAATGTTTCTGCAGAGATAATATGGGAAATTCAACTTTAAATGTCTTGTTAATCAGCTTGTTAAACGGGCTTCACATAACATTTACATATATTCATTGACTAGAAACAAACAGTTTCGAAGCTTAGAGACCGAAAGTACAAGGAAAAAGACTATAAAGGCCCGGCCAAATGAATAAAACATCCGTAGAACATTGTCAAACATGTTTGTACCAACATTGTTGGACGATGTTTTATGACCTGCCCAAACGAATCAAACAACCGTAAAACACTGTCAAACATGTTTGTACCAACATTGTTGGACGATGTTTTATGACCTGCCCAAACGAATCAAACAACCGTAAAACACTGTCAAACATGTTTGTACCAACATTGTTGGACGATGTTTTATGACCTGGCCAAGCGAATCAAACATCCGTAAAACATTGTCAAACATGTTTGTACCAACATTTTTGGACGATGTTTTATGACCTGGCCAAACGAATCAAACAACTGTTACAGCATCTGTGTTGTTCAAGCGCTGCCGCACAGCTTCTCACAGTTACTGCGTTGTATTTGCCTATTCTTAATCTACTTCGCTTGCGTGCGTAAAATAAATGTTTTAAGGGACGAACGCAACATTGTTGATCAAACATGAGAACAAAAGATATGTTTTACGAAATGTTTGATGGAAATCAAACTTGCAAAACATTATAAAACATTATAAAACATCGTAAAACATGGTGGTCAAACGAACAAAACATGTTTTACGCAACTATGTTGAATGATGTCTTTTGCCGATGTTTAATTGGTTTGGCCAGGGTTTATAAATCTTGGAAGTTGTGGTAGAAAATAGTATCCAATATATTTTCATTTTTTTCACGTAAACACAAAAAACGGGGATGTTAAAATTAAAAAAGCAAATGAAATGAGCAAAAGAATCATCGAGAACGTTCATTTAATACAAACTTTTGGTATAAGAAAAGCTTCTATTCAAAAAAGACGAAAGGAACCAAAAATATAAATACCATCTTACTTGTTATTTGTTTGCATGATTTAAATACTGAATACTGGTTATTCAGTTGCATGACGATACGTTCTCCCTAAATTTCGGGCCAAAGGTTTTGTGAATCTAAAAAGGCTTTGTATTTTCAATCCTTTATACTAATTTTCGAAGAGTATTACCATAATGTAGCCTCGACATAAACTTTAACCAGTAAAAACAACATTACACATCTCAAAAACTTCACTGACACACCAACAAACATTTGTAATTGCAATAACCTGAAAATAAGACAGTCATTCTAATTTCAAAGGAGTTGCCAGTTTTAAAACTTAACAGGCAGAATACTTTGATCGAGCATACCTTTTCATGTCCATTTGCAGCAGCCAAGTGAATAGGTGTGTTGCCATCATTATCAGCAGCCGTAGCATTACCATTGTAGTGGGTCAGCATAATCTAAATAAAGATATTTATGTACATATGAAAAAAATACACTTCACACTATGGGTTCCTACACATGGATGTTGGAAAAAAAACGTTGGAGATCAAGAACGTAAAAAAGATCCTCCTTCAAAAAAACAAATAACAAAATGCTTTTTTGCTACTATTTGAGATTTGGGAGATCAGGTCCCTGGAATCTTTGGAAACAATAACGGAATCTCTATCTTTCGAATGTTCACTCACGAGAAAAATGGCTACTTTTTTCGTAAATTTTATTACCTAGTTACACATTTATGTCTGTTCATGCTAATCAAAACATTGTCAGTATATTTATTTTACAAAGTGGATTCACCATTCGGTGCTGCAATGGATAAGAGACAAATAGCTTTCAAAGTCAGCTTTTCAGATATCCAAGTATCGGCTAACCACAGTTAACTCTCTTTAGAAATATTTTTCAAAACATTAAATATTAAAACAGCATTTCTAAGAAATTAAGAGTTAAATATCTGATGTGCAAGGAAGAGTCAGTGGTTGGGGGTAACGGACTACATATCCAATGGCAAGGGTCTCGAGTCACTGACATGAACAAACTTTCATTTAGAGTGAGGACAGTTACCAGGTCTCTTTAATTCCAGTCGTAGGAATCATGAGGCGTGGCCAAAACAAGAGAAAGGACCTGGACATTGTTCGATAAGCAGTGTTTCCCCGCATCATAAAAAATACCTTGGGAAGTTTGGTAGCAAAAATATAACACAAAAAAACAAATAATACTAACAGCAGCTTTCTTATGACCCCTTAAGCAAGCCAAATGCAGCGGCGTACTGCCATGATAATTGGTTGCATTGACCACGGCACCAAGTTTTATCAGCTCAAACAATAGTTTTTCCTGATCTGTAAGAAGAAAAGGCAGTCATTCAGTAAAGGAGTAGAAGTTGAACAAGATTGGTATGACAATGGGATTGGGAAGACAAGAAAAAGAGCTAATGACCACAGGAAAGACAGGAAGCAGATACAGATTTGTTTATCAATCATGTGCCTACGATACTTTCATAGAGAAATGTACAAAGCACGAGATGAGGATAGTAATTATACTGAGAAACTAGTATTAAAAAAACAAATGGTTTTAGCGACGTTCAGTCAGCGAATAAGCCAATACATTATAAACAAAAGAGACAAATAATGTAACATGCCGAATTCAGCAGCTGGGTGCAGAACAGTGGACCCTATGTCATCTCTTGAAAATACGGTTACAGCCATTGGGTCGTTTCTTTTGCTGAAAAGCAAAGCAAGAAATTTGACAATATGGTATTATCTAACGGCGACTAAAATCAAGTAAGCGAAAAGAAGCATTCAGTAGTTGCCACATGATACTTTCTATGGTATTCTAGAACTTGACTGGGTAAATGATTTAAAGTTATAGCAACTGCTGAAAAGAATCCATGGCAAGCAAAAAATTAGGCCATTTCCTAAACTAAAAAATGCAACTTAATGAATAGTTTATAAGTCAATAAGTTGCAATGAGTTTATATTGTCGGATTTGATTTATTCAGCCAGATTTTGCTTCAGTTTATTTTAATGGGAAACAAGCACCTGTACGTTAATCGAATTAGAGCGGATACTTTTACCGTATACCGTTTTTCGTCCATACCGTAAAGAGGAAATCCACCTTCACGAAATGGCAAACGGCAAAGCACTAGTCTAAACACCCGCACAAGACTACAGGTGTATAGCATACAAAAAGGTGTTCATTAACAGCCTACCTAGCAGCTAACTTTTCACAGGAGTCGCAAGAACAAAGAGGATGACACAGTTGTTCGTTTAATGGTTTGCTTGCAGCAGTACCTTTACGAAGCATTCTTAGGACAGTATCAATATTCCCCTTTCTAATTTCCTAAAAAAGATACAGTCATTTAAAAAATATGGACATAGTCTCTTTAACATGAATATAGTTCTCCTAATGCAGAAATCAAGGAGAAGAACTCTACAAGTATTTACATGTTTATCTACCGTTGTAGAGGAGCTCAAAGATTCGTCACTTTGAGAAATTTTCGGTTACTCAAGAGTATCGAAAAGGTAAATGAAAAAGTGAACTAACGCAAAATTTTCATTAGAAAGCAAATATAACCTCCCAACGCTATTTCATTCACCTATTCGCATTTAATTTCTTTAAAAAAAATTCTTGGAAGATTATACCAGCCTCACCTCAAAAAGGGTTTCAACAGGAGAAGGTCCCTGAGACTTGTCAGTGCTGTCCATTCTTTGAAACAGTTTAGCCAAAGAACTTTGTCGCTGAAAACGGAATTTGTATATCAAAAAGCTCTGACATACTTAGCCCATTTAAAACCTGATAAGTATTGACTCCTAACAAGGAGACAAAGTTTGTAAATTGCGCTTACCTTCGCCATAAAACGCCCTGATCATTCCCAATAGGTATGCTTCTTTTTATACTAAAAGCCATATAAACCATCCCTACCCTTCAATGCCTGCCAAAAGTCTTGGAACACTGATATCAATTTCCAAGGTCAAAATCAATCATCCCCCTCTCCCCTACAGAACAATGTTGGTTTACTATCAAACGGGTTAGGATTGTAGGAAGCACTTTCTTTTGCGCTTTTTTTATGATATCTCTCTAAATCATCAAAATTGTTTCAGGAGGAAGGGGGCGGAAGTGGTAATTTTTTTTCATGAAAGGAATGAAAGATATCAAATGCAGCGTAAATTGCTGGGTGTTCCAAGTACTCTTGGCAGGCATTGTAGTTTGTTTCAGCCTTTTCATGGATTGAGCATTTAAAATTTCTGTTGTCTGCTGTAACTCAGATCTTCCGATCATCACTTGCTTTATACAATGCATTAGCAATGGAAACTTTCCGCCACGAAGATCACGTATCTTTATCAATATTGCTACTATATGTAGGGCATCACTGGAGTAACAAATGTCTTTGAGTGATTGTTTTATTTACATTGAAGGATTCTCCTAACCTGAGCATGACTAAGGCCTATCAGATGGTTCAGCTTTCCGCTTCTCACGTATTCGGTTGAAGCTTCAATCGAAGATAAGTAGAATCTGTGAAGGTAACACAAAGAGCAAGCTCAAATTCTTGCCTTAATAAACAAATAGACCACAACAAATGGATTCAGAAACTAAAGTTAGCAAATCCATTTATCCAAATTATACATATAAACAAAAACAAATGGATTCCGTAAAGGTTTCTACCTTCAAGGGTACGGTCCAAAGAGCAGTGACAAAATTCACTGAAGAAAGTCTTAGTCGAAATCACTAGAACTACCCGAGCAATGGTTGAGTAAGGATAGAATATCAAGAAAATCACTCAAGCTATATCATGATTTTAACCCAGAATTTCTTGTTTCCTTGAAAGTATGATGTCTCTAAGAAATGGGTTTGATAACAATAAGCCATATTTCACAAATTTACAATAAGGTCTTGCTCGTATTCTGCTAATAATGTGCAAACACTACAAGAATCTAATGGCTTGAATTTTTTGCCTTAATACAAAGGGAATCCGCTTGACTATGTTCAGTCATCTTAATGAACAGGCAGACCGAAACTTCCTTCCTATCTCTATACAGCATGGATTATTATGAATATTTGCCCAGCTTCTCTCCTAAATCACTCCTCTAGACAAATATGTTTGCGTAATTGATTGTCTAATCGCTGCGCATGAGGCAAAATACAACATGTGACGTCACAATCTCCGAATTAGGATAAAACGATGTCAGCACTGGCGACGTTTTCTTAAAAAATCAGACTGAGTGGCTGAGATGAAAATATATTAACTCGCTTTCAATGGCCTTGCTATCTAGCAAACCAGTTCTAGAAAGAATATAAAATTTCACTTCGTTTGCCATTTGAATCCTTCTGTCAGATGTTTTCATCTTCACATCAAGCTTATTGATGTCATACTTACTGAAATTCCGAATGTTTTGATTTTGAAAAATGGAAATTGTACATATATGTAAGGTTCGCCAACCTGAAAAATTAGGAAATGACGTTAAATTGAAAAATGAGTAAAAAACAAAAACAAACAGAGAAGTTAACAGTTTCAGTACCAAATAATGGAAACATTTCATTTTCAACTAACAGAAATGAAAATTTTTCACGTTTCTATTGAAATGAAATTTCAGCAATTCATTTTAAGATACGAACGTTTTTCCAATATATTTTCATAAATACTTGCTACCAAAAGATTTATATGAACATTTCAATCTATTCGCTCAATGACAGATCTTAAACAGGGAAGAAAGACTTTCAATCGAATGTTTTGATTAGATTTGCGGATGTCGAAATGTATTGCCATATATCAAACAGGATAAGCCTTTTCGCCAGTCGAAGAGATAATGAGATGATAAGAGATTGAGGCATAAAGCAAACTGGATTACCAATTTGGAATTTCTGATTTGACGACCAGAAAAACAAGCACTGGAAGTAAATCATCCGCAGTTATTGCATCAGATAGATCTAAAATAAAAGTATGTAACAATAAATTTCTCAAATCCTAAGCAGCGAAAAAAGATGTGGGGAACCGTACACAATCAATATCGTTAATTCAACACCAACTTTAGAACTTTCAGAACGCTTAAAGGAGCTGATGTAAAAGTAGGATTGTATTCATATTTGCAATTTTATAAAATCTTGTTTCAAGCGTCCTTGCATCCTCGTTGGCTCATATTGATTGTGAATCTCTTTACTTTGAAAGGAAAAAGAGCATCGTAAAGCAAAGTGGGGGAGGAAAATATTTCTGTAGAGTAATGAAAATGGCACACTTCAGAAAAATGTTGTCAGTCATACTACATCAGGATGATAAGTGGTTCCGCGAAAAATTCAAGAGTTGTATACACTTCTTCGGATCCAATCTCATGAGCTTTCAATGATAGTATAAAATAATAAGACTGGTGTGAATATGGATTAGTGGTTAGGGTCGCGGACTGCAGGTCCAAGAGTTTGTAGTTTGAGTCGCCGACATGACCAAACTTTCACTTAGCACAGGAGAGTCGCCAGCTCTCTGTAATTTTCGGTAAAGGATTCAGGAAGTGTGGACACATCGAGAGGAACGACCAGGACACTACTCGATAAGCATAGCTTCTCGGTGTCATAAAAATTACCTTTGGACCTAGGTAGCAACAAATGAAAATATAAAAACAAAAACTAAGCTTCAAAAGTTTACAAGCAGTGCTGAAAAAATTTAACCTCACCTTTCACTTCAGAGACAGACATGACAGTCAGTTTCAGCACATAAAGTTTCTCCAAAGGCGTAGCAAACTACAAAACAATTCAATTCTTAAGCATTTTAAAGTTTTCATGAGCATTATAAATAATAAATAGAAATTTTATCAAACCAGTTAAAGATCTGTCTAGCTATAGCAATTCTCGTAGGAATCATGTTATTTGAGCCTTGATATCTATAGTGCCATTGTGAAAATTCGGTTAAATCACTTAGGTTTCTACAATTAACGAGTAAGCACTACGTTCTCTTACCTTTACCACCCACGTTAGTTTACAAATGCATGATAATAAACAATACAATTTTCAGATAATTTCAATACGTAAATCTCATTTTTAAGCCACTAACCACAACATCCAAAGAGTTGCATATAAATGCATCATCATCATTTGTGAGGTTACCCAACAAATGTTTTAAAAACGTGAGCAAGTTCAACTTTTGTGGAAAAAAATGAGAAAATATCATTCGTAGTATTTGTTTAAAAAACGTCTTGAAACCAATAATCAAAATTATAACATCAAAACAAAGCAAGATAAGAAATACGTACCCTGTTAAGGTTGGAAAGAATCTTTTTAGCTCTTGGAATATTCTTGCTAAATGATGAAAGCAAATAATTTTAAAAAGAGGCATATTATGCTACTTATGACATAAATATGCTGAAGGGAAATATCCAGTATAAACTGAGAGATCCTAGCCGATAAATGGGGCCTTTATTCGAAGATAAAATTTTGTCACTAAAACGGGACAATTTTGGTGTATAGATAGCTGTTTCTTTGATAAATAACGTCAGAGAGGCAATGACTCAAGTTTACTGGCAGATATATGATAACCATCAAAATTCCCATGATGGTTATGAATTTTTTTTCATCATTCTGATGGGGACAGGTACTGGATCACGGGTTCTAACGAACAAACGGATATTCCTTATGACTGAGGTTTTCTGTATATCTATTAAATGTTTTGTAGCTTTTATACTTCTCAGGCAAAATTGTGTTGTGAAATATGCTGTACACTTCATAAAGCAACTTCGTAGTGTGTGGCATGAAAGCCGGCTTTTATTAAATTTTAGTTATTTCATCAAAAAGACGGGGTCAAGTCACTAGCAATAATGGCCGTCTTGATGATTTGTTGACTTGAATGTTGAAACATTTATAAAACCATGCTTTATGTCACTGAGGGTAGACCTCTTAAGTATGACAATTTACTATAGGATAATGTCATCTTTGGCTCGTTTTCACGAACAATCACTTTAGGATCACATGAATTGTCTATGAAGAACAACCGCAAATCGCTTTGCTGTTTCCCTACCAAAAGAAATTGACAGAAAGGTTTCCTAGAGAGAGTTTTTCTTGTTGATTGATAACTTTTGATGAAAAATAAAGAAATAAGCAAATACGTATTGGCAGAGTGAATTGCTGGAAAATTGAATGAAAAATGTTGATTATCCCGGCTTGCAAATCAGGTTGCTTTTAACTTGCCAAGCTGTCTAAAACCCCGTCGGTCCTGCTCTCTTCAAAACAATGCAGAGAACTGTAAAAATATATATCGTCGATACATTTTCATAAAGCACGAAGCTTAATTATGGTGAAATCTTCAAAATTTTCATTACCAAAGTTGAGGCTTGATTCCTAGGTCTTTAACCTGAAGATCCGCTAAATTTCTTGTGATCTTATTCAGTTCTGCATCCTGTAAACCAAAAGAATTCTTGTTACTAAGAAACCTTGTAGCTGAAATGAGACCCTAAACTTTTTAAATAACAAGAATCATTTTGCTTTTGAAGTAAAACCCCATCGTAAGCAACATGAAAACTGCTGGCCAAAATAAAAATGAAAGAGTGAATTAATAAATGTTGAGGAAGTACGAATTCATGTAATTGTCTCTTTTAGAGAGGTGACTTTCTTGAAAAGATTCTAGCTTTCAAAACCACCGACTAGTATATATAGTTAAATGTCTTTACATTGATAGTGGTTGTGACACTGATACGATGGTGACGTAAAATGTTCGGTTTTCAGCCGGCGACTCACACTTAGAAACAATACAGTCCGTGATCCATTGAGTAAAAAATTACCTGACAATAAACAAAAGATATCAAGTTTGAAAAAGTGTTCGATAAAGAAATTATAATACCTCATTAGCAAGAAAAGAGCAAAGTCCCTTGAATATCCGTTTGTAAAGACCTGCCATCACATACGTCTAAAAGAAAAAATAAGAAATTGCGTATTACGTGCTAATGCAGGATACTAAAATATAAACGAAGAGCTCGCGTCATGGTTCTATGGTCAAGGGCTGGTACAAATTTTCCTCTGAATTTCTCAATAGCTATATTTTATCGCAAAAACATAATTAAAACTGTTTAGCTTCAAGCTAAATGCCCTCCCCAGGTTATATTATTTTATAACGAAATGTTTTGTATTACGATGTGACAACGCAGCATTACTAATAAATAATTCTTATAATATAACTGTAAAAGCGGATAATTGTAAGGGTTTGTAATGACAAAGTTCGATTGAAGCACTAATAGCACTAATTCGGTTGAAATTTCATTTATCCTCAAGTAATGGCCAAATCTGGAAGAAAAGCCACACAGGTTGCAAAAGTTCCATAGACTTCTTTGTGAAAAGAAGTACAGTTGTTATTCTGGAAGAGCGTAAGACTCCTTAGAGTGTCCCGTAACAGTTTATTGTGAAAAATGAGAAGGTGTCATGTACAAAGCAATTATAAACAGAAGCCATATCTTTCTTTTACCCTGTTTGTTAATCTTTTAGCGTGTATAAAATCGATACCATGCAAAGTTAAAACGCTTATCATATGACGACAGGCTCCACACTTTGAATGCTTTAAGGTCTAAATTAGCTGGCAAACACAACGGATTTCTTTATTTTGAATAACCCTTGAATATTTTTAAATGACCTTTGAATCGAGCACCTGGATCAAACAAAATTAGACAAACCCTAGCTAAGCTTGATTTAAGTGACGGAAACGAAACTCGAGTGCTTTTTTCCTTTCTTCACTGGAATTGTTTCAAAGCCTCAAACACAGGTACATTAAACCGGCTGATAGCAAGTACGGGCATAAATTTCATGAACTATAATAACAGAAACCTTTAAACTTGCTAATCAAACAGTGCCAATAATCAATGTATATTCTCGACGAGAACTCTTAGTTCTTAAGCCCTGGAAAAACGACTAAACATTTCACTTAACATTTTACCCAAGTTTTGTTTAGCCAGAAGTTTAGTGAAAAGTTTAGTCGTTTTGCCACCCTGGTTAGTGTCATTTAGTCGTGTTGAGTATTGTTGAGCAAAGTTTGATCCTGGTAGCGTTGTTTAGTGTTGTTTGGCAAATGTTTAGTCGTTTTGCCACCAATTAAACATTTATTGTGATCGCGCAGACGCTCTAGCTGTGAAGTCCAAAAGTTTTCGTCGGTTATCGTTGGTTTTCCTGTCTCTACGTGACCCAAAAAGCCTTTATGAAACATCTGAATATCTAGTTGTAGGTCAATGTCTCTTCTTCAGCAGTCAACTTTGTTGTCAATGGTCTAAAAAGTCTTTTCTTTCCCCGTCGCTTCATCCAATTCGTATTTTTATCCACTGCTTGTGCATGCAACAAAATAAACCAAAAGCAAATTCCTATGCAAAATCCCCTACAACCCAACAGCGTCACAGACAGCTCGCAGTTAAAAAATATTGAATGAAGTTTTGTGAAAAGTTGAGTTGCGTTTTGCCACCCTCGCTAAACTTCGCTCAACTTCACTAAACAAAAGTTGAGTGAAATGTTTAGTCGTTTTGCCAGGGCATTAGATCTAATTCCAGCATTAGCTGCGTTCTATCGTAAAATATTGTTGTTAATACCTAAGAAAGCCCACTATGGCATTTTGTCGCAAAAAGCATGTCGAATTTT
Organism: Rhopilema esculentum; assembly: GCF_057945365.1. NCBI lineage: Eukaryota > Metazoa > Cnidaria > Scyphozoa > Rhizostomeae > Rhizostomatidae > Rhopilema > Rhopilema esculentum. The sequence continues at coordinate 5,924,755 of NC_142818.1, forward strand.
TCAGACTACCAAAATGGTAATCAAGAAAACATGAGGGAATTTAAAAGAGTTCATATATTCATTTTTGGTTATAGTATGCTAAAAAACACAGGTCTGTTGTTGAAAAAACTCAGAGGGAATAAGGAAAGAGAGCACAAGTTCACAGATTTGACAGTTCAATTTTCAAAACAAAAAGAGCTTCATAAGAAAGGCAGTACTAGGGTGGAGAAATGCAAACCTTTCCGTGAAGAGCAAGTTAGCAATAAGAAAGGCTGAGTATATCAAACGTAGAACAAGTTTTGTTGATGATGATAAAACATTCAATAGTGTAAGCAGGATTCATGACGCTTTTGCTCTTTGCGCATCTTTAAGCCCCTGCTACTGCTAACTAAAGAACACCTGCTCATACGTACATGTTCAGAAATGCATGCATATAAAAAGGTGCGAAGAAATTCGTAGGGAAATTCGGGGCGAAATATCAGTATTTAGTAAATCTAATTTATTTTAAATTCTACTATACAACATTGGATTCTCATCGTCGTTCTGCTTTGTTCCTGGCTATTATATTCCTAAAAGATTTTTGGCCCAAAATGAAACTTCAGTAGTCAAATTCAAACTGAGCTCTATCAAGAATAGCAATAGAAAACTGCGGGCTAAGTATGATATCATCAAGAACTGTTTAAATACCTCTATGGCTACTTTAAGGTTGTCCATGAAGGCTTTGCTACCATCAGCTGGCCTTCGCTACAACAAAAACATTAAGTAAACAAATTTACTAAAACCCGTGATTAAAAGTAAGCATTGAACAGCAAATTCAACAAGGAAAAGCATGAACTCTTAGATATAGTGAACCTAATTAAACCGATAATTCTCAACAAAGAAAATTGCAAGCAAAAGCCAATTCGGTATGTCCCAAACTTCCTATCCTGTGGTCCATGGTTTGGCATGTAACCTTCAGGGAACCCATACTTCTACGTAATGGATGGTAGCTTTTGACCAACAGTGGTAACGAATCTTATCCTAAACACTCTTATCCAAAGCACCAAGAATACTACCTAAAAACGATCATCGCAACACTTCTGTTTTAGTAATATAATTTGAATATGAAATTGCTTCATTCAACAGATGAAAATCTTTTTAAAGTTGACCAAACAAATGGCTAGCAAATCTGCTAAGCCACTTAGGCAGGTGTATGCTTGAAAACACGTCCTGAAAACAATACCCAGCTGGCAAAAACGAACACTCACAAGCATAGAAAAATGACCACTTAGGTGAACCAATGTTTTGCCGGTAATATTAGAAATTTTACTGAGCTCAAACCAAAAAGAGTATGTATCACAAATGTAATACATAATTTGGCAAGTGTAAATCAAACATATATATATGTAAGTGATTGGTGGCTACAACAGATCAATGAAATTAGGCAACATGTGACAACGGACTGAAGAAATTGCTTTGATCCTTTTTACAAAACTTATTTGTTTAATTAAACACATAACTACAAAAATTCATCAAAGCTTACAAAATGTGGCTCTTTAAGTACAGTCTGCATTGCCCTTGTAAATACAGCATTTGCTGCATCCTGCAATGAAATATAACTCTTTTGCACTTTGATAAACATCAAATAGACAAGCTTAAGATGATTTAGCAGAAGAAATGTTTTCTTGTGACTACTTCACTAGAATAAAACTATTCAATATTTTGGAAGCCTTCCTTAACTTTCAAAAATTAATTCAGGCTTTTAAACCAAGATATGGCAGTCAAAAAAACGTGGCAAAATCATTGGATATCTTTCTTTGGAAAATCTTTCTTTGGAGAAACTGAATAAAACTTTGAAATCACCAACCATAGCATGTCTGATTGACTCTGTTTCCAACCTTCTATATGTTGTGTTAAAAAGGTCAACTACTTCATCAATTTTCTTCCGACTCCTTTTACTTCCTATGAAAAAATTAGGGAGCCTTGATATAACTTGTTATGGAAAGCTAACATATTAAACAATAACATAGGAAAATGGAGTTGAAAACAAATCAAATTGAATAAAAAACATTTAACAACTTGACTTTTTATCTTTCAATATATTCAATAAATTCTATTCTTTTAACAGAATTTTCCCTGAGAAAAAATGCAGAACAGTTTCGAGGGCATTTTGAATAACATTTAAAGAAGTCTTGAAAACACAATAAAGCAAAGATAACTAAAAAAAACTCTAAATCATGTGGCAAGTTTTCAAAACGTGCAATGAGAAGGCAACTTCGAAATTTAAAGATAAAAGACACATGTAAAGGCTTCTAAACTCATTAAAAATTCCATCTATTCATAACACAAATTACAAAAAACACAAATTACAAACATGTTTCAACTTTGTATAAAACATTCTTTATGAAAACTTTTTACAATACCTGCTCCTGCTGAAAGAAATTCTATGCAGTTTTGGAGAGTTTCAAGATTCTGGAGAACAGGCTGCTCAACTCTGAACACTATAGAAATAAGATATTCATGTCAAGAATCAAAATTTAGGCTTAACAAGTGAAATGGAAAATTAAACATATAGAAATTAGAGAGAAGGTGAAAACAAATGAATTTAACAATATTGTAATGTGCCTCACAAAATTTGGTCTTTGTAAATTGTTAGGTATAATTAAAAGTCTCTGACATATTTGAAAGAATTTAGTTCAGTTTTATTTTTATTTTACAAGTGTTTTGAAATAATCAAGCCAAAAGACAAACCTTCTCCATCTAGAGGCTGATCAATACAAAGAATATGGTAGCTTTCTTCTTGAGGATTGAAGAAGGTCTCTTCAAAGAGGACTCGTACCTAAAAATTTGGCAAAATTAAAATCTGCATTTAAGGATCAGTTTACAATATTTGAATACATACAGAGGTTACAGCTAAGCTATTCAACGACAGTAATTTAAAATATTGTTAATCACATCATTTGTGACCCCTACTCTGAGTTTTCTGTCCCTAAATAAAATTAAAAGACATAAAAGCATACTTCTAAAATGCTTTTCACAAGGAAAATATTTTCAATTGAGGATATTTTATTACCTTTTCCAGTCTTCCTAAGCCGCATCAAAATAATTTGGTTTTGATTATGAAAAACTCTATACTTACTGTCTTCACATCAGAGAACCCTTTAACAGTTACAATGTAGTCACCACCATTGACTTTAACTTCCTGAAAAAATTTGATTATCTTTAAAAAAGGAATAAAATAAATAATTTGCAATTCTTCTTTTTGGCTATAATAATTTCATTTGGAACAACTATTTCACATTTCAATGATGAAATTACTTTAAATATTGTCAAGTGAAAACTTTGTTATGTTAAAACTATTCCTTACACTGATTCAGATCCCATCTTATTAGAATTATATCAACATGTTGTTGCAGCAGAATCATAAATAATTATGAAGCAAAACCTAGTTGTATGTATATATGCATTTAGTGAAAATTACTGTTTACTGGCCTGTCATAAAGTGCTTGATACCATATAGGCAAAGCTTTACACGCTATTTGGCGTAAAGAACAGTATAATTCTAGGTTGCTACTCCTAGTTTCACACTTGAGGTGTTTCTAAGGTCCAAAAAACCACATCTTTTTTGCCAGAAACCAATGTGAAATTTTTTGCCAATTTCGCAGAATCAAACTATTTCCAAATATAGAATGTAGAAAAGTGCCAAAACACTGAATAGAGTCAAAAAAGCATGCCTCGTGTGACACCTGGAGGCGTTGCTGATGTTGCTCAGTGAGCATGAAAATACAATAGGTCTATTTAACTAGCAAAATAACAACACGTCTGGCTAGCAATGGAATGGACCAAAGCGAATACTGTATTAAGCAATCAAAATTTATGACTAGGAATGTTTTGATCTTAAAACCAGGAAATAATAGTGTTGTTCTCAACATGTTTTGAACCAGAGTTAGAAAGCTGCTGATAATTTGATTTTGACTAGTCACCCAGTATCGATGATGATCATACTTTGTTTACATTTTCGTTCACAGAGGGCGAAAGGTGAACTGAACCTGAATTAAGCATCTCTGCATATTTTTTAGCTTCATTATATACTTGATACTGTTAGCAAACCAGATCCCAGTTCTTTTAAATTGTTGTCAACTCCACTTCCACAGCCATTTGTGTGGATCGAACCACAAAACACTAGGCCCCCAATTATGTCAAAGATTTTTAAGGCAAAACTTTGAATGGCAAAAGCAATGAAATGAGATGCGATATAGCAATTCCAAAAAAGAATTGAATTCAGATTGGTAAAATGTATCTTTTAAACTAAAAGTTAATTTTTTACCTTAGAAGCTCTTTAATGCAATCTTCAGGCAACTTTTGTAGCAGTGCATTGTTCAAATCTCTCTTTTGTTGGGAGCCAATTTATACTTTTAAATTCTTTGATTCCTATATGTGCTCTAATGTTTTAAATTCAACAGAACCTGATACATCTTAATTGAGCTGTTGGATTTTTTTTTAATCTTTTTATTAAGCATTAGAAACCAAGGATTTCGAAAATTTTGCTTCCTTTCAAGGAGCCTCTGCCTACTATTGATTTTATGAAGGATCTAGGCACCCACTGATTCGGTTTGGTGTGTAACCATTTTAAGGATGAATAAAAAATTGACTGAAAACCAAAAATTAAGAGAAAAATCATAATCAAATGGGAACTTGTTTTTAAAACAAATTTGTGAAAACTGAAGTGTTTCAAGATATTCAAATTCATCCATCTCCTTTAGCATTCTTTTGCTATTGAAGGTTCTTTGTGTTTCAAATAAATGTTCCTCTTTAGTATAACTAATAATATTTAAAGATCATAATCTTAAGATATTAGTTGGAAAATTTGTTAAACTAACCTTTTCATTTTGTGTTACATAAAGGTTTTCTTCCTGCCCTTGAACTGGTTTCAGTATATGAGTTTCAAAACTTTGATTTGTATGGTGGCTTCTGTTGGTTGTTCCTTTTCTTGGTATACATATCTAAAATGTTGATGGAATAGCATTAGGAAATGCAATAATTTACGATTTTATTCCTATTTACTTTATGCCTAACGATATCTTAGTGCCGTCGGAACGTAATTCATATTGGGGAAGGGGCCGCCCATTGTTTTCCTTCTCATTCAGTACACTGTTATAAAGGAAACATACTACAGTTTAACAATGATTGGGCTCCAGCACCCCCCCCCCCCCAATTCCCCCCCTCGGTTCCGACAAACCTGTATCTATATCAACACTAAAGGAAAGAAAACATACCGTCCATCTGTTGTCGGCAGCTAGGTTATACAAGGACTTCCCTTTGCTTATAAAAGCTTTGTAAAATGGATTCTCGCTTATGTCCTCGTCATAGCCATCCATTTCTTTATCGATGACCACAACCAAAACTCTTCATCTTTTATGGACTTAAGCATTATAACCGCCTTGGTTCCTGTTAATCTAAGAGTAATGTGACACCAATGAAGAGCAGAATGACACCTTTTTCCATTCGGGTATTCAGGCAACCATTAAAAGTGTGAACGGAAACGCCACTAACAACAACAAGAACGAGCTCATCAACCTTTACATCACAATCCTGAGATCCTGAATCCTGATAACTAGAAATTTTGAAAATGCCTCGCTTTGAAGACAGATTTAGGCCTTTTGCAGCATAGGGGAAAAATGCATGACGCTGGTCATGGCGGCACGTCATCGCGGGCGCAATAGTTTCGTTTTGTAGCAAAATCTAGATTTTTCTGTAAGTTACCCTTTTTCTCGCGACAATTCAGCCTTTTCATATTCCTTATCGACCACGAAGTCACATTCATAATAATCAAAAGTAGCGGCCAGTTTCTTCCATTTTCCATGAATAGGCAATACATTCAAAAGAAATGATAATAACCAGCAAAAACCTTGATGCTTAGCAATTACTTTGGCAATAGTTTCGATTTGTAGCAAAATCTAGATTTTTCTGTAGGTAACCCTTTTTCTCGCGACAATTCAGCCTTTTCATATTCCTTATCGATCACGAATTCACATTTACGACCAAAAGTAACGGCAACTTCCTTCATTTTTCCATGAAAAAGGCAATACATTCAAAAGAAATGATAATAACTAGGGAAAACCTTGTTGCTTGGCATTTACTTTGGCAATAGTTTCGTTTTGTAGCAAAAGCTAGATTTTTCTGTAGGTTACAGTTTTTCTCGCGACAATTTAGCCTTTTCATATTCCTTATCGATCACGAATTCACATTTACGACCAAAAGTAACGGCAACTTCCTTCATTTTTCCATGAAAAAGGCAATACATTCAAAAGAAATGATAATAACTAGGGAAAACCTTGTTGCTTGGCATTTACTTTGGCAATAGTTTCGTTTTGTAGCAAAAGCTAGATTTTTCTGTAGGTTACAGTTTTTCTCGCGACAATTTCTTTAAAATCATTTCTTATCGATTACAAAGTTACTTGGCTAATCTAAATTTTTAGACTGATTTAATGGTTTGCATCTAAAACTGTGGGCTTTTATTTCTCAATCACTAATTTTTAACTTTATAATAGCATTGCATTGAGTGGCTTCCTCTTTTGGGAAAGTCAATTTAAAGCCAAGGGTAAAATTTTGACGATTTTGTTCAGTGGTTGTTGGAATGGTTTCTGAAGACATGTCGCATTTTTATTTATCTTCGGTCAAGGGAGATGTCTTTTTCGGAACCTCTTCTCTGACAATTTTTGTTCAAGAATTGTACCACTCTAGTGCTTGACAATTTTCAAGTGATTTTCATTGCCTAACAAAACAGCTTTTGGATGTATCATTTCCTATCATTAATGGGGAAAACGTGTAAATTTTCCTGGATTCTTCAAACTCTGGTTGCAAAATGTCCTCAACTTTCTAAAGGTTGGTGTCTTTTCGCCCTTTTCTGCTTGTTGCATCTAAATTATGTATTTTATTTTATTCTTCTGTGGTGTGTGAAAATATGTACTTGTATGCAAATGCATTTCCAGATTGAAATTTGCATCAGTTTTAATGGAAATTTTAATCGAGACACACTTAATGCCTATTTTTTAAAGTGTCATCTATGTTATGGCAATAGAACTAGTTACATTTGTTGCTAGAACAATCATGCAAGTTTTGTGCTGCCTTTGTTTTGAATATGTCGATCTATCGACGAAACTTTAATCATTCAAAACAATGTGGTGTATTCGTCCTGAAATGTTGCGGGAGCAGGGTTGACATTTGCTGTAACCCCTGTGATTCATCGCGCGCATGGCAAGTACATTTTTCCCCTATGCTGCCTTTTGCAACGTCAGGCAAAATCAGCAAAAAAAATATATTTCTTCCTTTGGGCCTAAAGCCCTCCAATCGAATGTTCTGGGTCAAAACTTTCTAGCGTGTCTATTTCATTTGCGTTTTTGAAATTATTCATGGCATGAAAAAGGTTTGGATAGAGCAGGTAGTTGTTCCAAGCAAGATTCTTTAGAAGGTGATTTTGCGATAGTTACAATAATCTCATTGTAAAGCATGCATGGAAAATATTGGCGAAATTCTTTTTACAGTTCTAAGATGAGCTTTTCAAATGCTGCAAACGGCTGCAAACTGATAGTTTTTCTCACCTTTGCCAACCATCTTTGAAAAACATCTTGGTTATTTGTTTGTTTATTTGCAAGTGCATTTTTAGCTTTATCTGATTTTCTGTGAATACAATAGATTTAAAAGGTGTGACGTCACAAGTTTCTTTTCACAACCTGACGTGCAACTTGAATCTCTCTCTCTAAGTGCCGTGCTCCTTCAAAGCGTTGACTGTCATGGCCTTCCACTCTACTCTGCTCTTAGCTGTCTTAATCAATTCTTTAGCTTCTACATTTGCCCACGTGCTCAAAGCCTTCACATATCCAATTCTTGGTCTTCTTCCATTCTTTCCTTCTATCTTTCCAGTAACTGCTAGGTGTTCCAAGTCCTTCCTTCTCATCACGTGCCCAAAAAACTTCATCTGCCTTTTCCTGATTGATGTTAGTAGTCCTCTTTTTGTTCCCGCTCTTCTCAAAACTTCCTCATTGCTTGTGTGTTCAGTCCATGACAACCTCAACATCCTCCTCAGAAATCACCTTTCCGCTGCCTTGACTCGTTCTACCATTGTTTTGAATAAACTTGAGAAAACTAGAAGCAACTTGAATAAACTTGAGAAAATGGGAAACAGTTGTATAGTTTAAAGTTTGGTATGATTAAATGTTTGAATTCTGTTATACAAATTACCCATTGTTTGGCTTAATTCACAAGGTTTAAAACATATATCTATACCAAATTACAGTGATTTCTGGACAAATTGACTTAACATTTTTGATATGTTTAATGAGTTCCTATCAGCTTTTTCAATTTAGAAATTCCAAGTAGATATACTCTTATGAGGTCATCGCTCAAGAACTCTATGAACTCTCCAAACTTGGAAAATTACAAAATATATCGGTTGCATTTTATTTCACAGTCCACAAATGCATTAATTTTGCACATTTTTTTCATTTCAGCAGCAAAGGAAGATGTTTTTGAGGCTAACTAGAAATGGCAAATTTGAAAGCATTATCAAAACTTTCAAGCGATATAATTTTATTGGGAAAGAATTTGATTGGTTTGGAAAACCAAGTGAAACAACAAAAAATGTCATTCTTTGCTCTGGTCAAGGCTTTCAATATGTTGGCATGTTCCAGAACCTTGAAAGGGAAAATAGACTTACAGAACCAATGGTAGAATTAATGAAGATTGCAAATTCAGTACTTGAATATGACATTGTCCGTCTTTGTGTAGAGGGACCAAAGTCAAAGCTAGATAAGACTGTCCACTGTCAGCCAGCAGTAACCCTTGCAAATTTAGTTGGCTCTGAATTGATGAAGAAAGGGAAACCATGGATCTTTGAAACTGTAAGCTATTTCTCTATGCCATGGATACCAATGTTCATTCAGATCTCAGCTTTCTAATGGCTAATCATGATCAGCTATGTCAGTTAGGATGTAGTCACTGAGCAAAATGAATCCTCCCAAAAAATAAGCCTTGCTGACAGACAGCAAATAATTCGATCACTGTTGAAGAAGCAACATAAAACACACTTTTTTGGAAACTGATATCACACTGAGCTTGATCCTGACTTATGTTACCTTGGTAGATCTAATCCAGCTTTTAGAGAGGGACATTTTCAATTTTGCAATGACCAAAAATATATACCATGCTAACTTACTTACTGATTTATGCAAGAAAAGGATTGATACCTTTTTATCACACCAATTCAGATTTTTGTTAGTCCTCCTGTATGTCTTGAAGCGAAAAAATCAGAAACAATTCTTAGAAAAGAATTGCATGTAATAAACCCCAATGATGATTCTTTTAACCTTACAAAATTGCTAGTGTACGGTAGCAATATTTTGAGACTTAAGCTCTTTGATTTCATTGTATTCATCAACTTCTTCTTGACCAAAAGTATCCAAAGATTGCTGGTTACAGTGTTGGTGAGATTGCAGCATTACACTTGGCAGGCTCAATAACAGTGCACCAAGGTTTGTGATGATTTTATTCCCTTTCACTACAACAGAGTTCTTTTGTTTACTGTTTCACACCTGACTTTTGTTTACTGAATTGTGGGAACTGAATATTTACTGTTTACTGAATATTTGCCCTTGCAAATTTGCAGTTTGATTTTAAAGATTACAAAGTAAGCAAGGTGCGCTAGTTTCTTTTGCTTTTATCTTTCAGCATTTTCTATTACAAAAACAAGAGCTGAAGCAATGCAGAGAGCATCTGAGCTTACTGCATCTGTATTATTTTTTGTTCATGGTTTAACAAAAGATGATCTTCAACAGAAGTGTGACATGATCTTTGAGAAGAACAAGGGTCAGAAACCAAAATTTAATACATTTATAGGCATTGCCATAGATTCGTACCCAAAGGGACATGTTGTTGGGGCAACTGTTGATTGTGCAAAGGATATTTTGGAGCTTTCAACTGACAAGGTAAAGTTCACATTTGATTATTTTCTTACCAAAGCCTTCATCCTAAACTAGATAGCCTGCAAACTAAATTATCAGCTGACTGAATCAGTCAAGTTATTATTTGACTGTATTATTTGGGTCTTCGTGTACAATGTATTTACCAAAACATCAATTTTTTTGTAGATTGAAGTAACAGAGCTACCTGTAAGTGGGGCATTTCATACACCATTAATGGAGCCAGCACAGGAAATTTTGTACAAAACCCTTGAGAAGATGGATATCAAAATGCCAAAGTATGACCTGTTTTCAAATGTCACTGGAGAGGTCTATAAATCGCCTGAGGAAATCAAAAGGTTTTTCCTATGTTTACTTGTTGATCAATCAATTGTTAAAATCCCTCAATTTAGAGGGGGCCAAAGCATGCTTTGGTTAGATGTGTTTAGCTATTCAAGACATTGCTAATTTAGCCTATACCGTAAATCCTTGAATTGCCCCCCCCCCTCGAATAAGCCCTGCCCTAGAACTAGGAATTGTCAAAAAGCCCCCCCCCCTCAAATAAGCTTCCACTGCTACTGTAAAGCCTTGCATGGGCCCCCTTAAATTTGATGATTTTTGCCATCTGAGGTTGTCTTTGGCTTTTTATTGAATTACCTCAAAAATTCATACTTTTGATAAAAATTGATTAAATGCTCACAAAGAAATTCCCGCAAAAATAAATCAAGGTCTTTTAATAATTTCCTTTTAATGTCTACAATAACTTTATAAGTCCCCCCTCATATAAGCCCTCCCTTCGAATAAGCCCCCCCCCTTCAAATAAGCCCCCATCCAAAAATATCAAAAATGAATAAGCCCCCAGGGGGCTAATTCGAGGATTTATGGTACTCCAATATTCTACCTGATTTAAACAGTCTATACTTCATTTAGAAAAGGAAAATTGATTTTTCCACCAGTGGCAGCAAAGGCCTGTTTACACTGAGAAGTATATGAGGGAATAGGATTAAGCAATATGTTTAGATGATATGCAGTGGCTGTGCTAGCTACTACAGAGTGGGTGGGGAATAGGTATAACCAAGATTATAACTGGTCATTAGCTATTTTCTAATTTCAGTATCAGTGTGAGGTAATTCAATGTGATCAGACTCAGGCTCCATCAATAGTATTGGAACTGAAAGATCATGATTAAGTGTATTAAGTATAACCTGTGTCTCCTTCTCTTGTGATTCAATGCACATTACTCCATGTTCTAGCATAAATATTTGTCTTCCTAATGCAGTTTGCTGGTAAGGCAAATAGCAGAACCAGTTCAGTGGCAGGCAATTGCTCAACAACTTTATAAAAAGGCATCAACAACCCGCACATGTGAACTTGGAGCTGGCAATCAACTGAAGGGGATGTTTGCAAAGTACAATCGAAAAATTTTGAGAAAATATTTTAGCTATAGTGTGTAAATAACTGTTTTCTATTTTCACTAATTTTTTTTTATGAAAGTTGTGCTATGCCAATTTATACCTTTCCTAGATCCTCGTGCAAAATATGTAAAAAATATTTATAACTATTTATATATATCTCTCTTTGGAACAAAACTGAAGGATCAAGTGAGCCTAATAGAAAGATGTAAAAACTATGTTACATTCTGTGTTCAAAGATAATGAAGGAAATGCTATTTAAAAATGAAGTTAAGATTTTATTTAGGTATCAGATATGATATGAATGAAATGTTCTCAGGTCATACGTAATTCACCATGATGTGTTTCACCAAAAGAAAACAACAAAAATAAAACATGTATGCAAAAAAGGAACTTTTATATATATAGTGATAATGCATGTTGTTGGACAGCTCATTACAATTTAGAACCCTTTAATCACACGATATAAGCAGGATCAACGGTTTGTTAGTCATTATTTAATGCCTTTGGAAGGCAGCTATGTCACTTAATTGCATACAATCTAAAAGAAGAATGTATCAGTAAATTGATTTTGAAAAATAAAAGGAATTTTATAATGGGGTAACATGTGGATTTATGGCCAAGTAGATAAGTAGAGCTAGCAAATGCACATCAAGATTTTGTCATTATATTTGCAATAAAAATTCTAATCTTCTGTGCAGAACACAGTATAATTGCATATAGCATGGGAAAGTTTCTTTATTATCCTATATAGGGTTGTGTATTTCACATTAAGGACTTAATTATGCAATTACTGAACTCAAAGGTTGCTTCAAAGCATAGCAAGCAAAATCACAAACATGGGAAATCGTAATAACAGGGATAGGGCTGGGTAATTCGAGTGAAAAAAAATGCCATGATTTAAAGAATTATTGCTGCAAATAAGTGCTGACAGAAGGTTAAGTTTACTCGATCACGGTCCAGTAAAAGAGGAGGCTGTACCGGAGTTATATTAAAGACATTTTGATTTCATATGTTTTTAAAAAGGGTTTCGAAACTCGTCTAAAAATTACATTGAAGAATTACGTATTGGAAAGAGCAAAATAAATCAATGCAAGAATAGGACCTTTTAACGTGTCGATAGACCGTTTCCTATGAGTAGATGAAAACCTGGCTTCGCGTATCTTTTGCAAGATTTAGGCAATATTAGAGATACTGAACCACACTCGAGTAAACCACTCCCTTGATTAAAAGTTAGTTAAGACATTTAAGCAATGGGTAAATGATGATGATTAATCGACATACTATAATTAATCAATTCCTGTATGTAGTGCAACGTGAACGAACGAACAATCTACGATGTCTGCGTGGTTACATTGTAATCAATAAGAAAATTTACGGTTACAATTGAAACTTCTGTCCTCTTAACTGCTATGCAGTCCAGCAATAAACAGTCAAATTGCATACTAATGCTGTTTTCTCGATTATTGAGTATGTAAAGATCAAACATCAACTGGCATACTATACATAAAAATCAAATCATGCCCTACTATTTATTCAAACAGAAGAGAGAAATATAACGATGTTTATTTAAAGATTGCGTTTCAGGAGGTGCTTTCTTAAGGTAATAAATTCTTCCATGTCAAGTGACAAATTCGCTGGATGAACGTACAAATTGTAATTGTACTTGAGATGTACAGAATCTGTAAAGATATATTTAATCATCTTTATTGGGTCTCGGAGGAATATGGTGATATTTTTCCAATTAGCATGTCGTCTTGGTCTTGTGCTGCAAATTCTGTGCATCTCAAGTTTCTTTGAAACTTTTCTTGAAACCCCTACATCAACCTGGGAACGTGCTAATGTGCACCTTCTAAAATATAGCCCAAGAAGGCTTATTTCGGAAAAGGGCTTCTGATACTAACTTTTGGGATTGATTTATCAAGGCTGAGAAATAACTTATTTCTTTGGAGACAGCAAACACCTCCCCGCAATTCTGTTACCTCTACAATTGCGATTTTTTAATCATACAAGACCTACATACAATACAATCGTATCTACGATCAAATCATACTAACGATTTTATTAACTGGCAGCTTTCTGACTGGATCTTATATCATACTGTATGCATTGGCCAGTTCTAATTTTCGCGCCACCTTGATATTAGCAAGTATCCAGCACCATGGAGATTGCTTTGCATGTTGCTTCGTTAAAAGGTGCGTGTAAAGAGCGGGAGGATAGTAACTGGTTTTTTCAATTTATTACATTTTACTGCACAGGGTATAAGCTGGATATAAACAGTACTAATAGCAGTGAGGCGGACGCTTTCTTCTGACCATACAGCGGCCACAGGGACGTCAGAAGTTTTACAAACGGTCTAAAAAAGGGGAGAGTGAACCCGAATGTAACTGTGTTGGGAAAGCTTGACAACGTTGTCCCTGGTTCTGGCGTCCCTGAGCAGGAAATCAACACTAACAAGTTGGTATTAGAGGCACTGACTACGCCTATATCTACTTTTAGTTCATAGAGAACCTAGTTCAACACAGTAATGTCAACAAAGATGCTGCCGCGTATACGATACGTTGCTATAAATTACGCACTACGGATGTTTAACTTCAGCATAGGGGGCTAGAGCCATCAAGCTGAATGCTTATTGTGCGTTGATAAACAGCAGATAAAAAGTTTACATCCCTCCAAGAAGAATGTTAATATCCATGCGTGAGCGTTTGCGTGTATAAGCATGTGTGTTTAACAAGAAAATCTAACCATAATACTAAAAATAATTTACCTGAGATGTATGATAGTGAATGTGATAAAAAACATGTCAAGTAAATGTGAAAGAATCACTTTTAACGATCTTATGCCTATTGAATACAGATTATTTGTACGTGTACATTTATTTATATAATATTTAACATTTAAAAAAACAAACACCAAAGAGGCGAATTTCCAACTAAACTTGCCCATTTTTTTCTCCTGAGTTGTAAAACGATTTGAAAGTCAGGCCCAGAGACAAATCGACCTACAAGGGGCTTGCCATTGCTATGTTAAGCAAAGTGTTGTCCATTAGCTTGTTTGGCAGCAATATTTTACAGATGTTACGGTTGATGACCTCAAATTTTCTCAGATGAAATTTGATCTCTATAGCATCGTAATATAGCGGAGACCTGTCAGGCTAGAAGCATGCTTACATCATTTTGGGAAATCAGCTTCTTAAACAAATACTACCGTAAACAAAACACGATAGCACGTTTCTCTGCCCTTTTAACGATTCTCACTTTCATGATTTTCAATTTCCGATATTTTACCGAACACTGAGTCACTCACACAAACGGAGAAATGAAGTAAAACATAAGGCATTATGAATAAAACTGAACTTTACGCAAATGAAAAAAGCGAATGAACTTCAATTGTTTGGGAAACAGCTCTTATATTATTCATGAAATAATTCAAAAGACCCTGTAAAACGGGTTGGCATAACGGCAACAATAGAGCATGAGATAATTCAAACAACATCTCCAATTCAGCTGATTTGGTTGAATAGAAAGCTCGTTGCGAAATGTGTCCTATCACCTCTCCATGAGAGGCCACAGGTCAGGGGCTACCACAGAGTAGCCGCAATAATTGAAGGGATTAAAGGGCATAACCCTAGTGGGAATGGTACCATAGAAACCCGCTTAAGGTATTAAGGCAGGAATGCAAGCAATTGATGATTATTTGTATGACACCTATCGCATGATTGTTTAAAGGCGCCTCTCATTGAAACTAACAACAGCCTACGTCATTTTGCAATCAAGAGCTTGCCTTGTTTTGCGGTTTCTTACGAAGAAAACAAAGTGCTATTTCAGCAGTGCTTTATTTCCACGCATTTCCAAAGAGAAATTTCTTAATCTCTCAAACAAAGTTATCTATACGTAATTACTATCTACAAGAACCCTTTTGTTTTGCAACCAAGCTATCGTAATATCCTTTCTTCCAATGCACGGGCTGAATCACTGACTAACAGCATTTATTTCGGCAAATCAATTTTGCAATGAACCGGGAGTCTGACTTATCAACAGTGGTTGCATAACACAGATACTGTGCAGGAGCAAAGCAGATGATTTGCGAAAACGCCCAAATCATCTTGTCAGCATGAAAAACTGTTTGATAATCGGTCTTCCTTTCGCAGGACTCCTGGTGTTGATAAATGATGCTGTGACAAATAAACAATGTGTGTGGGATAATAGATGCATACATGAAACATAATCTGCCCTTGCTTGGCATGATTAATGAATCCATTTTTCCAAATTGAAATATTCGATTACTATCATTGGCAACCCGTTCTGAATGCTAGGCAATCCTAAGAGGCAAGCTAGGCAATCCTAAGAAAACTTGAATCATTCCTCGATCTTAAAACTGTCTAGACCGGTTATTTCAAATCCCAAAATTCAAACTGAAAATCTAGTTCGGTTTTCCTTGGCATCACATTCAACCGAGAATCTCACACCGAAATTTCAATATATCAAACTTTTAGAAATACGAAACAAACGGGAATTTTCTTCGATGTGTTTGTAAATTGAAAACATCTGTTGACAGCATACTGAGAACAGGTTTGGAATTTTGCTGAACATGTTGCTGAACATGTTTGGAAATCTGAAGTAGATATAATTTATCGTTTGCGCAAAATTTTGTCTTATCGGCGTTATAAAGGGAGATTAAAACGATTTTGGTAATGTTTTCTGAAACGAAGCTGAAAATGCAATGAAAGTAGTCATGAAAAGCACTACAGGAAGTTGTGGAAAGTTGATTAAAAAGACGACCTCCAGCATGGATGCCACCTTGAGACCTAAGGAAATCACAATTGGGCTCAGTGGGGTTAATTTAAGTGCAAAATGAAATTTAACAAGAGATTAAAGTAAGGACAAAATGGAGCCCATACAAATAACTATCGGATTCTATTTAGTCAGCTCTATTTTATTAAACGACAGTAAAAAACATATTCAGTTCAGAATGTTTCAGAAACTTGACTGTATTTACAACTTCCATGTCAAGCAAAGAATATCAGATTGTCGAGAGAAAACTGAGAAGGCCTTGAAATAAGTTTCAAATGGTGCAAATAAGGTGCAAATCAAAGTCTTCCTTTTTGGTTAAAGATATTGTTTTAAAAAAAATAACAATATCATACAAATCCACTAAGAAATTCAGGATGTGTTTTTTACACTATATATTTGTCAACCTTCAAAATCTTTTATAACAAATTTCTTTTGTAAGCAAACCAACTAGCCTGACAGGTCATTCAGAAACTAGTTTGCCTTTATGCCCAACTACTGCCATTTATTTGGCAACAGTAAAAACTGCTAAACAAGCTAATGGTCAATTAAGTTAGCGCCTTCAAGGAAAAACCGTTCAGATACTACAGGTTTACCAACACCACATACAAAGCTGGGAATGTATGAATTAAAATATGAAAGTGGTGCATGAAAACACTTAGTCAAATGTACATCATATCTTGAATACAGAATTTTCTTATCAGCCTGAACATAAGGAAAACTATACGGGTGAAAACAGAAATATATCTCTGAATTCACATTTTGTATAAAATACAAAAAGGCAATACTCCATTGGCAATACTCCACTGGCAATACTGGGTTTTTTTATTGCAACACTGCCAGGCTGATAAGATTTACTATGGCTTAATTCATTAGATGATTCATAACAACACTAAATTTTCAAATAAATCAAAGGACATTAACCAAATCTAAAACATTAAAAAGCTTATAAGCTATAGCATGAACGTATTGTGGTGAATGCAATAGAAAAATGAATGATCTTTTCAAGAGAAATTGTTGGGAGTATCTCCCATTTAATGTAACATCCTCAAACAGCAAAGCATATTTATTATATATATATATAAGTTTAATCAGGCCTGTGAAATATTAAAAAGAAATTCTAATGTCTTTTTTCACAAACTACAAACACCAAGGTCAAAATTTCCCAAAGGTGAAACCATGTTTGTAGAAACTTTTCTATTTCCAGAAAAGCAACGTTTTGAGATAAAATGTTTCGGGAAAATTTCACTTTTTGGGTGAAGAAAACAACTTTTTCTCAATGATTGGACAAGGAACCTTACAACACAAGAAATTCGTGTCAAGGTTAATATTCATCAGACCTGATTTCAAACTTGTTAAACTGAGGGTGCAATCCAATGCCCCTTTAAAAAGTATAGGCTTAGAAGCCCTGTATGCGATTATTTCCAAAATCAACAACAAGAATCATACCTTCTGGTGTGACACAAAGGCCTGAAGGTCTGTCCATCTGCCCAGGTGCCTTCCCACACATGCCAAACTTGCACAGGAAATTTCCATTTGGTTGAAAGATTTGGATTCTGTGATTTCTTGAATCGGCGACAATGATGTTGCCCTCGTGGTCGATGGCTACGCCCTGAGGGCGTAGAAACTGGCCGTTGTTGCTTCCCTCGGATCCCAAGAACCTTGCTGTTTGGAAATCTTGATGAATCACCAAAAGCCTATGATTATTGAAGTCTGTGACGACCATGTGACCCTCGTGGTTGAATGCTACACCTCTTGGTGAATCAAAGTGCTTCCACAGCGGACCCTCGAACCCGTATTTGTTTATGAAGGTTCCATCGGATGAAAATAACTGAACTCTGTGGTTTCGAGTGTCCGATACCAAAATACGACCTTCACTGTTAGCAGCAGTGTCCCAAGGGTACGTGAATTGGCCGTTTTTGTTTCCACGCTCACCAAACTTCAGAACAAAGGTGCCATCTATTTTGAAAATTTGAATACGATGGTTATCCTTGTCTGCAACAATGATGCGATTTTGATTATCCACACTAACACCAGCGGGCCTGTCAAATTGCCCATTACGTGAGCCGGCAGAGCCAAATTTATAACGAAAATTTCCTTTACTGTCAAACACTTGAATCCTGTTGTTGCTCCGGTCAGCGACTATGATATTTCCATCTCGATCAGTGCAAACTCCCCATGGCCTACATAGGTGCCCATCGTTTTCGCCTTCATGTCCAAACTGTAAACAACACTGCCCTATTCCAGAGTAGTTTCTTCCCTGGCGTACATTCACTCGAAAAGGTGAATCCATTATTGGTTGCCCTCTGATACTCGCATAAATTGTGTGTTCACCTTCGACCTGTGGCCTATAGGTGACCGTGTAGTTGCCATTTTGGCGATCAAAAACTTCGCCTGCAAAGCGTCGGCCATTAGGATCCTCGATCACAACTCTAACAACATCGCCACCAATACATCTTGCTGAACCTTGGTGGTCTTTCGCAATAACTGTAAACATCCCAAGCTTGTTTCTAATTCCCCGTAGTAAACCTTCACCAACAGCACTACATAGAGGTGGATAAGCACTACTGCTAATCGTTCCGAGCGATCCTATGGCTGTTTGAAGAGCAGGGTCAGGTGGCGTAAACAAAACTGCGTCGTCTTCGCATGGCTGAAAAAGTGATCGTTGACTTTGTATTTCTTGGAGTAATTCAGTTAACTTGTGTATTTGATCTTGATATTTACTATCCGAGTTTTGCTCCATGATACTTCTTGATTCGTCACAAACCATTTTTGCGGGCTTTAAAAGAAGGTGTAGGCGCTCGGTTTGGCTTGATAAAGCTTTTCCTTTGACTTGCCTGATCTGTTCAACACGTCGAAGGACTTCCCTTTCTCTTTCCTCTAGGGCAGCCATGTGTCGTTTCATCGTGTTGCGCACTTCAGCAAGAATGCTCTTACAGCGAATCTCCACTGAATCTTTCATCATTTGAACATTTTTCAGGGCCTCTTCCATAGTTTTAGCTTCATTTTTAACCTCAGTTACCAGTGTCCTGTATTTGTTGTCGCTGTTTTGACTCTGTCCGCCATCAGACAACATGTGCACAAGGTCATGTATTTTGTGCTCTGTTTGGTAACACTCATTACAAACTGGCATACAACAACTGGAGCAAAACATGTTTAATTCTGTTCCATGAAGATCACAAGTCCCATTTCTGGTTGTTGGTTTAGGTGAGGTCAGATTCGTGAGACTGGAAGAAGAATCATTTCTTGAAAATGGGTGTGAAACTTGTCTTTGGAAATTATTGGAAGCTTGTGCCTGGAATTGCCTTTCATTTACATTTGGAAACTTCGAGGCTTGTGAAGATGGGAAATTGTTATTAGGATGTGACAAAAGTTGAACATTATCTTCAGACTGAAATTGTTTCGTTGATTGTTGCTTGTAGGCACCATACGGAAAGGCATTCGGTTCATCGGACAACAAAGCACGGCGAAGGGCATCATGGAAGGACGGGAACGGAACGATTGTATGTTCCTTGGTCAGCCTCACACGATTATGAGCACCAACACACTTGTCACACAAGTATTCATTACACTGACGACATAGAGAATTGGCTGTCGCCCCTTCATCGCAGTTTCGGCACTCTGGAAACTGAGTATAATTCGATCTTTGAGAAGGGCCTTGTGAAGGTAGCAAAGGCCCAACGGCTCCTAGGCCTACACTTGGTTTGTATGTAGAGGAAACCATATTTGTGGTATCATTTGATGTGTCTCTACCGATAACATCAGGAAATATATCTTGCATGAATGTACTTGAAGGTATCGATGGTAGATTCTCTAGGCCATTGTCTGAAAGCTTAACTTCTCTTCTGCACGAAGGGCAATTCAGCTTCAGTTCCCCCGTCAAAGCTCTTGTAGCTTTCTCCTCCAAGCAATCAAGGCAAAATGAGTGTAAACATGGCAAAACTTTCACATTTAAGTAAGAGAATTGCCTTAGACATAAGAAACATGAAGCTGAATCTCCAAAGCGCGTCTCACTGGGCATAAACTTCCGATTACTATCGGTGTGATCGAGCGAATTCTTGAACCCATGGCCATTTGAAAATCCTGTCCAAACACCTCCATTTGCTGGCTTTTTGTCTAACTTATAAGCTAGGCTTCCAAGGCTTTCGCCCAAGAGCTGGGCTGTGTAACGATCTTCGACAGACATGAGTGGCCTAGCCTCTCATTGTATGGAATGGAAATGCGTAGTGTTTGTGCTAGGCGCCAGTGACTAAAACAATCGAATCAGAGGTAGTTCACGTGGTTTGGCATTATGTACAATCATGTACCTGTCATTCAAAACATTGATAAATGTCAAAATTTAACCAATGGGATTTACTTCTATTCTTTTGAGATGCCATTGGGGATACCCCGGCTTCTGTATACCAGAAGAATACAAATAATAACCGCAACACCATCACGAAATGAAAGAATCTGCTGCACATCTACCGAAAACTCTTGCGTGATGTTCTGATGACTGAATCATGAATGAACCTGATGCCATGAGAATTTCGCTTTCTGCATTTTTATCTTTTACATATCAGCTAAGCAAACTGAACAAGGGCAACAGCAGATCCCAGCACACATCCCGCAGCGGCTGGGGGGTTTTCTAGGCACCTACCTTGGCAACAGCAATTAGATTTAGTTTTGCTTTGTAATTTGATTAGGATTGTCAGATCCCTCCTAGAGTATGCACACATATAAAACTTAAGTTTTCTATTTAAACACGTTTTTAAATGACAAAAATATCAGCTGCTATTGAAAACCCTGAAGTTTGAAGAGACTTGTCAAAGAAATCGAGGACGTGATGTGTTAATACCAGCACATATTTTGCCAGCACAGACCGGAAAACAATTTTAAGAAAGGAAATTTGAAAATCGTGACTGCTTCATCCAGACTACGTACACATAGCTCCTTCCTGCCATCTCACGTGCATCCATTGAGACGTACCCGTAAACCGACGGCGGTCATTGGCCGCGATCGTAAACCACTCTGACTCGTCTCTTAGATATTCGGTTGATATTGTTTATCTCCTCATAGATATCGCTAAGATTTGATAAAAATCTAATTGACCTTTCTGAAGTTATTCCAATAATATCTGCGCCCCTTTCAAACAAGATTTAGTGACAAGAAAAGCCTAAATTTTGTTAAAACTCGTGCGATTTAGCAGCTAGGAAAATGGGTATCCAAGCTGAGCTATATTAACAGTGTAAAACATACCAATCCTCAAATGAAAAATTAGCCTGTAAACCGTTTTTTAGTGGTATTGAAAATTTATAGTATGCACTTGCAGAATAATCAATAATATTATAAGAAAAACATTAGAGAAATCCGAGCCACAAATTATCCAAGAAATCAAAACAGTTGTCATTCAGTAAAATTATATTGCTCTCATTAAAAAAGAGTGGGGGCGTTTATGTTGATGTAACTACACTCTTTTTTCATAAAAATGATTTTATAAGAACATGAGCCTCAAAATTGGTCAAAAGTTAAGAATAAATCAAGAATAACCTGAGGCTGAGCTTTTGCAAAATGCAATTTGAACAACATTTTTTCTCATAAACGAGGATTTTTAGCGATGTGTGGATGCTTTTTCGGTGAATATTCAAACCTGTCAGCAAACGAAGGTTTCTCACTCACTTTGTTGACAAATGAGACCTGACCAATCATCGGGCCTGACTTCCTAGCACTCGCACTGCTTACAACCTAGAAGATTAAGAACAAGTTAAGAACAATCAAGCCTCAGATTTTCGAAAAAATTAAGAACAGTCAGCCTGAACTTAAAATAGAAGTGTAATGATTCAAATTCAAATTCATTATAACTTGACAACAGTTACTTAAAAGAATAGGATTGGGTTACGACATAGAAAAAATTAATAATTTGCTTTAAAAAATTACATCTTATTATCCTATTTTTAATTAAAAAGAGGTTTTGCCTAGGACACTGAGATAAACAAAGCAGTTTTCGGGTCAAGTGGCAAATGCTGTGAAAATAAAAATGATAATAGTTTCTGAGGTAAAACTGACAAGTTTATGACTTCGAAATTTTTTCGAATATGAAGAAAAAACTATGTACATGACTTAGTTGAGAACACGAAAACAGATTAAAAGGGGAAAGTTGCTAAAGTTGTTAAATGAAGTTGCTATAACTGATTTTAACCTGCAAAAGCACAAGGATCATGTCAAAAAAGCTGTAACTTCACTTTAGCTGACTTTTTGGGACATGATAGTGTTGCAGAGGCTGGGAGGCAAGAGGCGAGAAACGAGGGAACAAATAAAGAGCATAAATGCTTTCTTGCAGCACTATGACCAAAGGGACTTGCCAGAATTCAGATTTTGCTTGGATTGACAAAAACGTCAAAAAGGCACCACGAAACGGAGTATCCAGTGAAACCCTTTTAAAATCGTCGCATACCTTTGCTAGTCAGCTTAATGCTAATGTTTTTAGAACAGAAATAAGAACAAAAACTTTAAAATTTTAAAATATATCTAAAAAGTATAACAACGCCATTAAAACCCAAAAAACTTTGCGTATGATGAAAAATTGCATCAATATTCAAGGCAAAGTTTCTCTGAAACTTTCAGAGCGAGTATGTCTGGTTGACGATATCATTTGTATATCTCTTTTTCGGGATTTTGCATTTGGACAGCCAAAGGGTAGATGATAGTTTTATTAATAACAATTCTAAACATTTTATCTTAAAATCCCTGGAAATCATTTGCCCAATATAGGTATTGGAACAAGTAGATCACACAAAAACTATTTTTTAACCAAAATTCTAAACCTATAAAGTACCCCGAGCATACCTATCTCACTGTACCAGAATACTTCTCCGGAAACTTCCTACACGGACGCAAGCTCCTTCCATAAGAAATCACTGAAACCTGGTCTTGGTTCTAAAAACCTTTCGCTAGCAAACCTTAGCCAAATTGTTCCAGATACAGCTGATTTTGCATTTTATTCTAAAGTCAGGATTTGATGATTACTTTGTCTCATTTTCACATTTGAAAGCTCAAACTTAATTTCGCCATCTTCTTATGGTTTTGTCAGAGGTTTATTTGTGTTTTGAATAATGAAAAGTGTTTTCACGGTCTAATGTGAAAACAGGGCAGATTTATGCTTCTACCTCGAGATTCAATCAATTACATGTCATCGAGTACTGTACAGCAATCACCAACAGCATTAACTGGTTGAATCAAATGATAGAGTGGAGAAATATGAGTTATCGGACCCCCCTCTCCCTCAAAACTGACTGGGATGTGTTCTTTGGCTATGGCTTTTAGAGGGTATCTTCTTGGCATTACAGGTATATAATCTTTTCAGAAAACCCGTGTCCAGGGACAATCTGTTTCAAAGACATTGGAGAAAAATGGGTCGGGAGCAATCCACCGTACCACCACGGCCCACTAACAGACATGGTTATAGAAATCTTATTTTATGGCAATCATATACGGGAATGGGCTTTATGTCTCCGTGTATGGGAATTTTTACAGTAATGAATTGTTGATTCGGGCTTTTTAAAATCGTGAATAAATAAAATAGAATTGTTTAAAAAAAATAGATTCCCTTGTGGGAGAACTGTGAAAAGGTGTCGCCAAGGATGTGCCGGGGCCTTTGATCGATATAGGACCCTGCAACAAAGACACAGGTGTTTTCACACAATTTTGTCGTTCCAACAATGTCTTTACCTCACACACAAGTAAACAGATCTGCTATTAGCGAAATTGTAAAAAAACAGAACAGAATGCCCGGCTGCAGTGGAGTAATATCCCCTGATCCTTTTCAGTTTTGCTAAGTTTTTTTCCTTGAATCTGATCTATATGAATTTAACGAATCAAGATTTGTAACAACATCATCGTTATTTCAATGATAAAAAAATACAACAATTAAATGTCCCACATTTTTCGTCGGCTTTTGTCACTGTAATAAACACGAGTCACCAGCGTGTCGCCCCTTAGAAGCCTTGTTTTACATGATATCTTTAGCAAATGCAGGTTATCGAATTATTTTAACTGTTCATGTTTATTGTTAAGCAAATAGGCGGAAAGAAAGCGGGCTGAAGTGGTCACGCAATCTGAAACATGTACGTACATAATAATCATCATACTCACCCGCGTGGGCAACGGTCTGCTTGAATTAGGAAAGCCACTGTAAACTCAAGGGTTATCGTTATGTTTCTATATTCAGCTGTTGATAAGTAATTTTGGATTTTTTTGGTACTTTAAAATTTACGAGTTTTCATGTGTGTAATGAAATCAATTATTTTTGGCAAAACTCCAAGATGGATTAATATTACCCCTGAATTAACGTGTATCGAAATGTTCTGGCTACCAGGGGCCAGGCCAATAAGAAATAGTACTCGGGTACGTAAACACAGGGAAAATGCTGCCTAAAAGCAGAAAATGCTTGAGCTTATGATCTCGTAACCACAAAATAGATATTGTCAATATCTATCCTGTGTCGTGACTCTACAAGTTACCATCTGATCAGCTGATTTTGTTAAACAGATGTTGATATTGCAGTCGACCTGGTATGGCGAGAAAAAACGGATGCAGGCGGCACTATATTAATCAAATTGAAGGAAGCTGACCATATCAAGTTTGAAATACACCAGGCCATGTCAATAAACATTTGTATGCGAAAAGTAACAGAACATTTTAATGCCAGTCTCGATACCAGATTGCAATAAACGCCTTCTTACTCAGGCCCTTCGACTGAACAACCCCCTCAAAATGATAGAGTGCGAGAAATAGCCCTCTTTTAAATGCCCCTACGTAAAACATCTCCTCTTAAAAAGGGGGCATTTATCGGAACATATAGAATAAATGAACAACGTACTCAGTGAGTGGGGGTGAGTGTATGTTTTCTGTTTCTTGGAAACGAGGGGTAATTCACTATTAGTGTACAAGACGTCCACGAAAAAGGACTTACGTCGGTGTACGTGATTTTCATGGGGTGTTCTCCCCTCGACTGAAAACAGAATTTTTTCAAATGTTACAGTACCTGTAAGAAACACTTTTTCAAATCTCTTTTCCATTTGTTATGAAGAACTAAAAGAATCTTGTTTGAAAAAAAACAGTATATAACATAGCTACTTTTTGTCAAAAAATATTTGTTGAGGATTGATCACTGATACAGCTGAGCAATTACTCTCATTACTGGCTTGAAAATTCTAAGAAATTACTTCACATTTGTAAATGTTTCATTGGAGATAATAATGCCCTATATTTTACAACAATAAAAAGAAAATCCTTCCTGCCTTGCAAACTAAACAACATTTTTCTTTGAAAGTGAAATATGTTAACTAAATTCCACTAGAGTAAATTTTCCGCAATATTATAATTTTATGCCAACTACCATGACTTGCATTGAATATTTTTATCACCCTTCCAGATGGGTCACATGGTATCTAGCTAGAAAAATTGTCTTTTTAATAGGCAGCTTTCTTTAAAATGGATATAGTTCATTTCACTGAGTAACCGTGTAAATGAACGCAGCGTTATCTTTGGACGAACAATAAAACTTTTTCAACACAAAAGAGTTTAAGGTCTGCCTTCTTTATGTATCATTTACAAACATTTTTCCTTTTATTAAATACAAAATGAGAACAAGTCCCTTGTTCAGATTTGCTTTATGACCGCAGGACATAGCTGGTCACGCAATCGAACCTCACACAAGCCCAAGGTAATTTCAAAGGCAGACACAACGGTCCAAGATGATTTTTCTCGACTTCGATATGGGTAGAGTTTAAAACAATGGGCCAGAGAATATCATTCAACAACACAGATAATATCGAATGTGATATTTCTCTATTACCGTGATATTATGCATATGTTTACAAGTTACATAGACATAGGATATGTATTTTGTCTTTATCTCTATCCTAATTCTGAACCGATGCCAACCTTGACTCTAACCTTACATGACCCTAACTTTAACTTGTAAATGCATATTATTGGATAATTTTTCGAGAGATAGGCTTCGTATGCAAAAATAGCGACTCAGCACCCAATTGGCTAACAAATCACACTTTGCAGCACGTATGAATATCAATGTACCGCATTCAAATTCTAAGCGAAATTTTCATCAACTTGAAGTTAATTTTCCGAATTTAATTCTTTTTACGTACACGGTACGCAAACACCAACACAACATGCTGCTCAAAAACATGAAGCAAATACCACATTAAAATCGTAATTTAGTTTCTTATATCTTAGAACACGTGATTAGCATTCAATAGTTTTGTTTTATTGACGAAAACGCTACATTCTAATTATATTGGACTTGTTAGTACGATAAATGGCCACACAACAAAACCGATAGGTATTCATTATGTCATCTATAACATCTTGTTTTATTATTAAAAGCACATTTTTTGTACGAGGAATGAGCACACTATGTTTTGTTTTCTCAACAAATTAGACAATAGACTCTGGATAATAAAAATAATTCAAGCCATTTTTACAACCCGCAAGGCAAACTGACTACCAGTTAACAGCAGAAAACACCTCATAACTTTTAATTTCATTTTCCTTCACATCATTTTCCTTCAGGGATGTAAACACTAGCCTGTGCTCCAGTTTGCAAATGGCACAAATACCTCAGTCCAATTTGTCAACTGGGACACAGTCTAGTAAAAACCCATATTTGTGGACTGGGACACAGGACAAGACACAAGACAATCTAGTAATATCTTGAACAAGCCAACGGGGCATCAGCTACATATCACAGCAATATTCACTATAAAAACAATCCATTTTTACTTTCAATGCACTTATTTTTTCATATAAAGACCAGATACTTTGTGCAGAACCTCGACATTTTTATTTTTTGGATAATTTGAGGCTCGGGTGTTCTAAATATTGCTCTTACTTCATCATCGACTTCCCTACTTCTGCACGTCATAAATTGTTTCCAAAAAAACAGTTCTGCATGACAACTTGGGTAGCACAGTTTTGCTAACATGAATTTTGAAAAAGCACATTGCTTTTACTAATAATTTTCCATCTGAATCCGAAAATGTTCTTATGTTGTTCTTATTTTTTAACAATGCGAGCCACATGTTCTTATAAAGTGTATTCTTTAAAGAGAAAGAGCGTAAAGCTAAAAAATACCAGTTTTGTCTGTTAGATAGTCTGATACAATGTAGGGAGACTCATAGACTGGCAAGCTGAACCTTAGCAAATATACATTAGCACCGTTATAAAATGGAAGATCTAACAGAAAGGACGTAACTGTGGGATGATTCCCCAAAGCAGAAGGGTTTAAATCTATTGTATTTACGTATAAGGAACAGTCACACAAATAAACCAAAGATTCAAGAGATTTGTTAATTTCAGGAATACTTGAGGTAACATTGAAAATTTAGAAAGACAGATACTTTGATCTGAGGCAACATACAATCTTTTTAGAGTAACAATTCAGTTTGCGGTCTCGTTTTAAAAAATACTTCAGAATTTTGATCTAGGACCTCAATGTTAGCCTGACATGTATTGACTTTGTTAGGAGATGAATGGGATTTTGCCATGATTGATAACTGATAATGAAAAGTTTCACCCGAAATGATTATAAAAGTCAAGACTATGATAAGTTTTGGACATAAGAAAACCTGCAAATCAAGCACAAAAGATATAAAAATGGTATCTGGACATAAAACATGGTAATTTATACTAGTCTGAGTCCAAAAAGTCGTACAAAAATTTTTCCACTCATCCACAAAACGAGGCCATAAATTGAATTCGTGCAACGGAAGAAATGGTTGCGAAAATGATTCAGTAAACATCTGGCCCCTTTAACTTACTCCTTTTAACAGTAGGTATTCGGAAACGCTTCCTGTGAACGAAACTCAGAGGTAAGACTTCTAGCAAATCAATAGTTTAACATATGTTTGAAATTTTTGACTCCATGAATGCCTAGTTTAGTTTTAGTGTTATAGTATCGGGGTGTCATAGTATGGTATCAAGACATGAAAAAGGCTTCAATCTTCAACATTTGCGTGCGATTCGCTTCTGATTATAATATGAAATTCATTGTACACAATATAATTAGAATATTAGATACCTAATCTTTAAGCAGCTGTCTTTTGCCAATTAGTTTTCAATTGTAAATATGACAACTGAGCCTTCTTCTCCAGCGCAGCTAATTCTTTAACCGAAGATGCAATTTCTTGAGTATGATACGAAAAATTACCACCTGAAAAGCAACCGAGTAAAAATTAGTATTAGCGGGGAATATAGGCAAATGATCATTACAAGAATGTGATAAATTGTATTAACTACATTTTGGTTAATTGTGCCGATTTCTACCCCTAATGCAAAATACTATCTCTGTTTAATCGTTTTATAAAGGAGTGTCTTTTAAATATCTTTCAATTCTCAAACGAGATCCTATTGTGAATTTTAAAAAGGTTTTGAAGCGTACTTGAAGTTTAGGCAAAAAAGTTGTTGCGTCATTTTCCCTTTTTGAAAATGGCTTTGAAGAAAGCAAACATTTTGAGTCATACTTAAGTTTTATGTCTGACACCCTTTAGAGTATAAAACGTCAGAACATAGATAGAAAAATCTACGCTAGGAAATATATATACCCAGTTGTGGATCGAAATAGGCCGATCAGAAAACACGAGCCAATGACTGTTGAGGTTGACCCTTTCAAAAAATGTGAAAATTTGAACTCCCTGATGACTTTTGTTATGAAACATCTCAACAATCATAGAGATATCCTAGTATATACAGTGTTTTGAAAGCTTAATTATCAATGAGCCATTAGGTACAGTTGCAACAACTGTATGTTTTCCTCTTAACTTACCCTTGTTTGATCTTTTCTGACCGTACGTAACTTTTCCATCAAACTCATTCGTGGGAACCTTGAAATCGGGTTCGACTGTGCTAATTGTCTCTCCAAGATGTTCCTCGATGTCTGCTAAACACTGCGCACAAAAAAATATTCCCACTGTCAATATTAAAGATTGCATTGAACAGAACCAGAAGAACTGCTTGTTCCTGCAATTTGTCTAGTATGGAAGCAGTAAGACGAGTTAGGAATAAACTTTGTCAATATGTGACATAACCTTTTAAAATAACGGGATCAATGCAAGAGAGGTTTCTCTTTACTTACCTGAATCTCGTTGTACCAAATTGCACAACCACCCTGTTCTAACAGCCTCGAGTTGTAGCAGCCCCTGCCTCTGCTTTCACATTTATGGTACCAAACCTGTGAGAAAACCGTCAATAAATGCAAGCAAGCAACACAAAAAGGAGCTATCTTTCTCAGAAACTGGTCATGGACAGGAAGGCTTAGGTTTCTGATGAAATTTCTGCATCAACAATTTCAAACAGATCGTTCAACAGATAATCCAAAATGGCCTTCTTTTATATCTGCAACAAGCCCCAAGTACATGCAGTAAAACAGTGCATCTTAAAATCTAATTTGCTGTTCATTTTACAGATGATGTTGTGAATTCGCACACTTTCCCCAATTCAATATAGATACCTTCTTCCAAATAAACAATCCCTTACTAAGAATGGAAAAGAGATTCAGATTCTCAAAAATTGCATCCAGGTTTTTAAATTTATATGATAAGGGTCCTGGTGCATTTGTTAATACAAACGTCTATATGGATTTTCGATTGACAAGCATTGGTCTTACCTTTTCTTTTTCAGCAGATACAAAAGAGAGTGCTAGGCCCATCCTATAACAGATAAAGAACTATGTAGACATTCTACGATTTATTTTCGGCCATAAGTATCTATTGAAAATATCAAGACGAAACAAAAACGATTTCTCATTTCAGCATTATGCCCGCCATATATGATAGAAAAATGCAAAGTATGTTATGTTCCTTCACCAGGTTTTTGAAGTAAAGGGTTGTTGAAAAACATTGAAAACTGTTTCGTATGCTGCAGGCAGGTATCAAAAGTGACCCAGGGCTCAAAGCAAAATACCCACACTGCAATGCACATGACTCTTCTTAGTTTCTCCAATTGGAATCTTCATGCAGATTTGCGGTTGTAGATGCCCAATACTCAATACAGCAAAATAAACATCTAGGTTTTAAAGGCGACGCCACGTACCGCTCAGCTCTGCCTACTCTGCCAATCCTATGAATATAGTTGGCTTTGTCATCTGGTAGGGTGATGTTGATGACTAAAATGCAAAAATGAAAAATGAAAAAGCTCCACAATAGGCACATCTTTTAAAAAACAGATATCATTTGACCAATACATAAGCAGGCAATTTTATTAACCAAAAAAGCTGACTTGAAAAAAACTTGAAAAAAGCTGACTAACTGATCGAGCAACTGGCACAACTATAAACTCTAGGTTGATGGCCTCTTAATGACGAACCAGGACATTTTTCGATCTACAGATATATAGTCGCTGTGAATAAACAGGCAAATAGTTGCAATGTGATAGCACTGAGCGTGAAACTCAGAGTAACAGCTTGGTAACGTTCTTCTTGATTCATCAAAGCATATATTTTTATTTATGGGATAATTCAGCAGTAGATGATACTTAAAGATAAAATCACTTTTGGATCTCAGATAAAAACACAAGTGAAGGAACTAGTTTTTGAAGTTTTTTGCATTTCTCTGCAAGATAAGGTGAATCCTATACTTTATAGTAAACTATCATAGTTCTGCAAAATGTAAACAGCTTATATCAAATAAATTAACTTACCAAAAGGTATGCCTTTTATGTCGATACCTCTTGCCGCAACATCAGTACATATAAGAAATTTTGCCTTTCCACTCTAAAATGTACAGGATATTACAGTATGTAAGAAAGGCATCTTTTTCATTTCTAAAGAATAAAATCTTGCCCCAAATATAACATAAAGTGCATATGAATACCCTATCAATATAATTTCTTTCAATTTTCCAATTTCATCGCAAAGAGAAATTTAAATTTGGGCAGCGTGTCCGAGGGCACCAAAAAATCGGCTTATATTTATTTGTTAAAACCTGAAAATATCAGCTCTACTTGCATCTTCTATAAAAATATCAAAAAATTATAGTTCATTTGAATTAGATATTGACTTTTCTCCATAACAAAAATATCACTTTCTCTAAAATTGACACTTACTTACATCAGAGATGTATTTGCTATATTTTTGAATCCCGAAATATCATTTCGGACCCGTCTTTGACTCAACATATCACTTTGGGCAAAAGTTTGACCAAGACAAATCGACTTATGAAATATCGTTATGTCTATATTTTGCGTGCCCCCCTTGCGATTTTCGGGATTAGGTTTGTTTAAACGGGGTTGAGCAACACCCTTCTTGACAATCAGAACAGCTATAAAACCTTATTCTTATGTTTTCTGTTGACATCAAACAGGATCCAAGAACATTTGCAACAAAAATTATTAGACGTCAGCAGAAAAATTATTTTGCAGCAAACTCCACTGCCTAAGCTTCTAAAATAATGTGGCAGGTGTCTAATAGATTACCTAATCAAAAAAAGAAAAAGAGAAACAAATATCTCAATACATTTAATACCTTAAAAGCCGCAAGATTGCCCTGTCGTTCTTTGTGGCTTCGATCACTGTGCAAACACACGCAAGAATACTTATTGTTGTTACGATTTTCTAAACAAACAAAAAATAATATCATTGTATGGCTAGAGTGAAATTTCGTCATCAGATGATTCTTAGTTTGCAAGAATATTCAACACAAAGTCGATAAAAGAGCGGAATTAGAAAGAAATTTTAGGATTTATCGCTTGCAATTCTGACAGAATTAACTTCGAAGGCAAAATGGCATGTTTCTTTGACTTGCTATGAATTAAGATGGATGAAAACATAACGTTTTGCTGATCGTAAGGATATTGGAAATCGACACATTACAAAGCCCAATTAAACACAAAGAAAAACTCTTAATAAAAGTAATCACCACCGCCTTTGGCAATAATGTGCTGCTCCAAATTATCACAATCCAATTTCGTTCTACAGAATATAATGGCTTGATCCATTTTATGTTCCTCAATCGCTTTCAGCAAGTATTCCGCCTTGAGTATCTTCACCGCTTCAGATTTCATTTCTAGTTAATGCAAATAAATGGTATTGACAAGACGCAAAAGACGTCATCAAAAAGGGGATTCCTCACAAAAGGCTTTACTACTAATTTTGCATTTCGTTAGAATGCACAAAAATTATCTTCTAGTAACAAAATATCGAGCATAAACAAGATAAAGTTTCCGATCCCCTAAAAATGATTTTAAAATTGTAGGGTAATCTTTGAGAGAGCTATCAAAAAGTGACAAAACTTGGGAAGTATTTAGACAAATAGTACCTTTGAAATGCTTCCCAATTTATGGCAAAAACAAAACCGTTGGATTTCGTGGCTCATGCGTTATCACCTTTTTTCATATCAACTGAATTCTAGGATGGCTTGAAATAAGGAGGGGCACTGAGCCGGGCATTAAAGGGGGTTGGCCTTTTTGTGGGGCAATGCATATTATTCCGTACTGAACCAACATTCTGTGGATATCTGAGAGGCAAAATGGCACGACATGGTGCTTAAAAACAAATTGGTGACATAGGCTGCATAGATACTTCTTCTATAAGATATATGACATTGACATAGGATAGCAAGCTTGTAAGTAATTAAAACACAACGAATGCATCATCATCAATAAAGTTGTTGAAAATGTAATCAATATAACTGAAGTGAACCAACAAGGCTGTCTGAATTACTTGTATAGATTTGAGCAGTTTCGATTGAGGACTGATCAACGAGCGAGAAATTTCTAAAGTCGAATAGGCTTTATCCATTAAATGACCTCTTTTCAGCGAGCGCCTCTGAATAACGGACATACGGCTTTGTTCCATCACGGTCAAAGTTTTGGAAGAGTAGACTCTGGACAAAGGAAACCTGATAACGGGCAGTATTTCTAGTCCAAAGGTCTTCCCCAATGTGGAGAAACAACAGCTTAATAAAAACCAAATACACCATTTATAGCCAAAGACACTAACCTGGGGTTAAACTTCTAGGATTGAGTTTATCATTTTCGTGGATACCGTCAGTCTGAAGGTAAAAAAACAACTAAAACAAATAACCTTTACAAGATCCTTACAGGAAACATTTTATGGTCAAAAAATAATTGGGCAACAGGAAGCTAGCGATGATATGATTGAATGTTTATAACCAAGGTTATATGCAAAAATTGGGGTTCTTGTTGCTAAAACCCCTTGGATCTAGTCAATTTCCGAGATAGTCACACAGGAAAATTACTTATGTTAATCTTATTACGACCTGCCTTAACTGCTGTCGGTAAAATGATTTTGTTTTAGCAAACCGCTATGTTTGGCCGCCTTTTATTTCGCACCAAGTGTGTGGCTTGTGATAGTACCAAAAAATTTTGCAAAGTGAAGAAGATGGAGGAACGCTTCTATGGCAGTATATGACTGCTGAATTGCGAAAGCGTAAGCAAAGCAAATCATCTAGCTTGGTGGACATGAAGGGTACACATGCTTTTAGCTGGTTTATTGCAGAGAGTTACAAGCCATGTGGTACATGCTTTGGTGTTTAGAATAGATTGGTCCTAACTAGAGACGATCATCGGGCACAGGTACTTTTATGTATAGTTGCTATACGCCTGGGATGCAGGGATTTTTAATTTGGAAATGCACTAACAGCGAAAACACAATGAGATGTAGCAAAAGATGAAGGTAGTCTCTAGCAAATGTTGGTGCAGAGGGTGACTAATTACTCTTTAGTGATATCGTCACAAATTTCGTCGTTCCCCTTACTGCTTAGCTGATCACAAATTCATCACGGTGAATGAAAGTATCTGCAAACAACACTATTACTTACAACCCTAAAGGCAATTCCTGAAAGGCAATGACAGCACCATACATGAGGCAAAAATATGCATATTTACCTTAACTTGGTGTTTTAGACTGGCCCAACTTTTGTCTTTGGTAGGGTCAACTCTACAAACCTGAAAAGAGAGCCAGTTGCAGAAACTTTTATTGAAAATTGAACAGATAATTAGAATTCACACAAAAAAATGACGGACCAAGGGCTTGCAGTGTCTATCTATTATCGAACATGTCTTACTTCCATGTTTACTGAAATGAAAAACACGAAGTGTTACAGATTTAAAAACTCATACAGTCTTCCTATTAGAATCCATTACCATATAATCTTTCTTTAAAGTTTGCTTATAACTTTTTTAACTTTCTAAAACTTTTTCTTGAACAGGAAAAACACGGTTTTGTACAAAATGGTCTTAAAATACTGTAAATTCCTCGAAAATTCACATTAATACAGAAAGATGATTTTAGGAGCACACGGAACAGATGATGAACCAGATTAAAATTGTTAATACTCTTGTAATAAATAGAATGATTGCATTTCATTTTCATTTTAAAACTATTTACCCGGGGTTACAATTCAGTTCAGTTACTGTTTTAAAATTGTTCCCTGCAACTAAAAATAAAAAATTTTGTAACTAATGATGAAAGTACTAAAAATGTTTTATATACTCGATAACTTATACCTAAAACCTAATATTAAATTCACAATAAATATAACATACAGCATGATGAACCGTATCAGGGACTGAATCCTGGCCTTTGAGATCGATCCACGTAGGAAAGTGCATGAGTTGTTCCTAGATATAAATTAAACTTCAATTAAAGTCTCAAGACAGCAAAGTTTAACATATTGAAAAGTGCTAGCAAACGTAAACTGATTCTATAGCCGTGTTTTAGTTACATTTGCTATCAAAATTATTTGAGTTAGAAATATGACAAGGAATGTTCTGTTTGATGAGAATATTCTGTTTTGATAATCTCTATGTTTTTACCGACTTAAAATCCAAAAAGCATGCACGAAAAAAGGCATAAAACGTAGAATTTCTTCACCGGTCAATCACATATAAAAACACCTTGAGTAGTATCTCCAAGCTATTCGTCTTTTTGTAAGTATCTAAAAAATATCTTGCAAATATCTATATACTTGATAACAACAGATAAGCATTTCGTGAGAAAAAAACAGATACAAAAAGACTCACTGCCAATTTTTTAACATCAAAGTTGTGAAGAGTTGCTGAGCAGACAATCATCTAAAAATAAAGTTCAATCGACCAGGTTAACAAATTTCCTTCAAAATGATAAACAAGATGACGTCATTAATATTTTAATCTATTCAATTAAATGTTTTGACAGGTATGTCATGTCAGAAAATTTGTTTTTTCCTGTTATCAACGTGTTACCTATGTATCTCAAATGAATCCTAAGAAGGTTTAGGCTGCTGTCGGACAGATCAGATTGAAGAACTTAACTAGCAACGGGCAGTAGTTGCAGTACGAAATGAGAACAATGTACAGCAGAAAGGAAACGAAGGCTCTTTCCTCACTTTTTGAAGAGGTTAATGCGATACATTTAACTCAAAAGCAGTGGCGGACACTTGGGGGGGCGAGGGGGGGCGACCGCCCCCCAATACTTTAGAGAACAATGGTATTTTGTTCTAAAACAATGGGAAATGTGTCATCTTGTTAATACAATAGGCTTGCCCCCCCCAAGTGTCCGCCACTGCTTAAAAGTATTAGTCTGTTATTGTCACCTGAAGTCTTTTTCCATCCATAGAGGTCTTCGGACATTTATTGTAAATAGACTTGATCGTTTCTGACTGATTTTGAGACAGAAGCCCATCCTGTAAAGAATTAAAAGTTCACAAATTTGAGCAATGTCAGTATATCAAATTTTGTTCAATTATATACACAAATATATACCAAGTATCTTTTGCAAAAATATTTATACCAAAATTTATTAGAAAAAAACATGATATCTTGTACATGTCTTAGAATTACCGAAAGGCATCTCCCTTAACTTAGAATGCAAATACAATCAAGAAGTATTCCAAATGTTAACTGTTGCTGTTAACAAGAATGTATTATCTAGATATCGAGCTGATGGGGCAAAGCTCAAATCAGTCTTAGGCTCTGTTCATACTATAACGGATTTCTTACGTATCAGATTCAGATTAGCTAACCAAATCCGATTGGAACATCAAGGTAGTTCAAACGATACCGGATTCAAATCAGTTCTGTTTATGTGAATGGCGCTACGCTCTGCAGTGCATTGGATAGTGTATCAGATTCATGCATTGCCACAAGCCCGACCGTAATCCGAATCCAATACACTCACTAACCACATCCAATCCTGAGTGATTTCGCTCTGCATTATGATGCGGATGGCGTATCGGATTCAAATGTTGCTGTGTGAACAGGCGCCATTCCGATACGAAATGCAATCCGATAGCAAATGAATCCGGTGTGAACAGGGCTTTGATTAACAGGCTCTTCAATTTTCTTTAGT
This sequence comes from Rhopilema esculentum, assembly GCF_057945365.1. NCBI lineage: Eukaryota > Metazoa > Cnidaria > Scyphozoa > Rhizostomeae > Rhizostomatidae > Rhopilema > Rhopilema esculentum. The sequence goes on from NC_142818.1 coordinate 5,961,214, forward strand.
CATTAGGTATAACATATTTTTGTACCGAGAACACATTTTGCGTTTCGAACGCTTTAATAGAAGTTACAATATCTGTGCCAAACTTTAATTGTTTAAAAAACAAATTTTTGCTAAATAACAAAATACTTTTAAGATTTTACAAAAACATTTTGAAAACGAACTCAAGGAAGTCATTTCTGATCAATGACAAATTATTGTCCTCCAAGAGACGCGCAGTTTCTTGAAAACTTTTCAAACCGAACACGTGAAACCTATGGTGGCATGAAACATTTTTCAGCATTAATTAATCAAGTAAAAATGAATTAAGTATAAGAGTTCACAAATATACTCACAACTTCATCCAAAATGAAGAACCTAACCTGCCGGCAAAAAATAAAATACACAAAATTAAAAGGAAAAATCTGAATGCATCGGAAAGAAGTGAAACGTGGTTAAAGAATTTCTCAAATCTCAAAACAAAGACACTTTACTTTTGACACTTTACACTTTACACGAAAAATTGCATTGTTGGGAGAGACAATGCAAATTTCGGAAAGTTATACGTCATCGTGTCGGCTTTAGCAATAACGGAATTGCAATTTACATCCAACGTATATTGGTTAGTAGTAAATGTATATTGATGGAAACAGCTTTCCAAAAATGACATCCAAAACCCAATCGGTATTATCGGTATCATGGGTTCTAAAACGTATATAACGACCGTCTGTAGGGTGTTGAAAATGTTCCAGCTTTGAAAAGCGTCTACTGAAACGAGTTCGATGGTGAGGCAGAAAGGCACAAGTAATGTTACACACTTTTGCAAAAACTACAAACCGCAGTAAAATCGGGTTTGGAAATTTTGCAACAATGGCAGATGGAAGAAATTCAATTTTGGCAACAAAATGCATTCATTTGATTGAAGAGAAGAAGCAAAGCGTGTTAAAAATCTGCATTACATTGGAAACATATGCTCTATATATATTGACAAGCAATCCAACGAGCGTTTAGGATTTTCCTATACATAGGGGTGGACAATTCCGGTAAAAAAGTGGTCCCCCGGTGGGAGACCAGCAGCTCTTTCAGTGGTCTCCGGCATATGGCCCTCCCAAAACGGAACTCTGGTGATTGGGGTGGAGATTTTCCAGTAAACATTTAGTCGCCCCGCGGCTACCCTGCGCAACGATCAACGGTTTCCCGCAGAAAAAAAACCGGTCATCTTGGGTGCGCAGGAGTCCGAATTGTCCACACCTGATTCTATACATTACTATGCACCAGAACTTAAATCCTTCACGTTCACTAAAAACGGCATTTTCAGCCTGCAGCCTGTATGATACTGAGGCCATTAGTTTCAGTATTGTTAAACAGAATAAGAAAAACACGCACCTGGTCCAGTTTCAACTTTCCTGTCGATATGAAGTCAATCAGTTTGCCTGGTGTACCAGTCACGATATCAATCTACAAGAGAAGAGTTTGAAGATACGTAGCAAACATACAGAAAACAAAGGAATTAATTTGGTTCAATCTTACTTGTGAACTTCCTAAAGGTAAACGTTTAACGGTATTGGAAATGACAAAACTATCAAGTCAGTCCTCAGCACTGCGCTATCTAACGAGGCGTTATCGCAGACAGCACTCCCCAATTTTCTTTCTGCAATCAAAACTTAAGCGGACATGACTTTTTCTGACGCCCTTTCCATATCGCCTTTTCAACACTGCTTGCATCTTCCACCGTATATGTTAGAACATTTGAGACGGAAAGTAAAAAGGGCGTCAGAATCACAATCAAATAGGGCAGCTAGAAATATATGTTAGGCCCAGTGAAGCTAATACTGAAATAGCATGCGATTTGTGAGAGAATGTTGGTTGACAAAAGGAGAAACTCAAAGATAAAAACACACCCCACTTTCCAGATCTCTAATCATCTCTCGCGCGTCACCACCACCAACTAGGACGGTGCATCTAAAACATGAAATTGTCTTGGCTATACAACAAATGGTATAGTAAATGGTAACAGGTGGAATAGTAAATGAAAATTAGTTGATCAATGTCTTAAAGTGGTTTGTGGGAGGGATGATGGGGGGAAAGGGAGGGAAGGAGAGAGGGAAAGGGGAGGGAAGTGAAAAGGGAAAGAAGAGAGAAAGGTAGTTGAGGGGAAAGGAGAAGTGGAGAAAAGGGCAAAATCATTTTGCAACTAGAGGAAATATTGACCTTATCAACAGAGCCACGAAGAGATAAAAAGCAAACAAAGTGAAATACTTAAATTGCTTCAACTTGAGAAAACATTTAATAAAATTCGAATTTATAAAAAAATTCACATACGTAGGCCTGGGGTCAGGGATGTACTTCTTGAAATTTTTTATGTTTTCGTTGGTCTGAAAATAAGACAATTTTATCATGAAGAGCTGCAGAAACAAATAATGGTAACATATTCAAAGGATCATTTGATACTACAAAGGGATATTTCCTTTTTCGGAAAGGTGCAATGGTAGATCGCTACCTCAAAATATAGTGTAAAATGGAAGACAAGCAACTTCAAGGCTGAAGAATAAGAGGTTTGTGCTGCAACTGCTGCTCGAAAAAGGCATTAATTTCAAAGATAAGTGCACTCGAGGAAGTATATTAGCCACTGTCAATCACTGATGATATTCTAAGAAAAGCAGCAATTTTAAAAGATTTTAATTGGTGTGAATAGGCTTAGAATAATTAAAATTATTAAAGAGGATTTTAAATACCTGAATTGCAAGCTCTCTTGACGGCTAAAATAGAACAAATCAAGTTACAGGGGAAGTTAAGATAGTAACCAATAAACAGTTTCCTAAGTCTACCTATTCTGAATACAAGCAAGAAATTGGGACTTAATGGATACCTCATCATCATTAAGTCGACCAACAGATAAAGAAATTATGTAAACTATCTAAAAAACTAAGACTTGTAATTTTACGATACTACAGAAATCCGTTAAAGAAAATGAAGCTTTGCATATGTACAATCTTTGCAAAAAGTCTTGGTACACTAAGCTAAAAATTCGCATAACTTCAGTAGCAACCCCCTATCCCTCTTTAAACAATGTTGAATAGCAAAAGTTTGCATCAGCTAGGATAAGTAATAGGATTTTCAACCAACCTTATTTTGGGGGGAGGGGATATTTCTGTACCTTACGGCCGGAAACCTTTACTTCATCAAAATCTTTCATAGGCCGCAGGGTATTCAAAGGACTTTTGTCAAGGATTGTAGCTGAGCCGTCACACGACATGGATATAACTAGAGCTACTATTTGATGTAAGAAATTGTCTTTTCACCTTTGGTTTCTTGCATAAGGCTTTGATCGCGAGAAAGTGATTCTTGAACAAATTTAATCGATATATATTCCAGGTTTCAATACGTTGATCTAAAAACGTTTAGAGGTTTGCCGTTGATCTGAATCGTTGATCTAGAATTTATTAAAATGTCCTTGTTCTCATTTACCAATGGAAGTTTGCTAATGTTTACTAATGGAATATAACTTAGTTCTTGTGAGAATACAATGTCGCAAGAAATGTTTAATCGCTCTTTAAAAATATCATTATTCAGAGGCGCTGCTAGCTGTATTAACGTGGAGTATTTTGCAAACTATCAAGATTTCAGAAATCAAATATATTTTGGTGACAACTGTTCAATATTGACCGAAAGCATTCAAGCAGGATAAACAAAGCAAGCATGTCTGCATCATCGCTATACTCTATACTTTCACTTCATCGAAACTTTTATTTCGTTCCATTTAAGATCGAAGAAATTAATACCGGCTCCTGGTGCACCTTTGGAACTTGTCTTACACTGGCTACGGGTTAGATTGGTTGACTAACCCGTGTCACTTCTGATTTCTTTGATTTAGATCAGTGAAGTTTCACTCAACATGATGAGACATTTTCATTTCGCATACCGCAAAAGACCTTTTCTATTACATTTTCTTTAATAAACCATAAATAAAGAGCTTATTGGTTATTCAGTAGAAGACCCTGTTGTAAACTGCCTCCGCCAAACGAAGATATATTCACGATTTTGCCTTGTAACATCCGGAGTTGTAGCAAAACTGGGGAAATGCAGTGAACTGCTAAAAAATTGTCAAAAGCTTATATTTTTCATAAAAGAAGAAAGATGTAGAATTAGATAAACTCCAGTACAGTGGTAATTAGCAAATGCATACCTCCATTATTATGCTGGAAGGTGAACAAACATTGGTAAACTTTGCAGGTGTTGAGGCAGCTAAAGAAAATGAAAAAGTAGTGCAGGAGTGTGTAATGGTATTTGTATCTATAGGCACTTCTTTGCATTTTCATGGAAATGGAAATCTGACAGCCGTAGGCAGGACATGGGCAGTAAATCTGCTAATGGTAACACGTCGAACTACCAGTAGAAAAACAATGCTTGATATTGTATGCTCTAAGAATTCTTACAGCGAAAAAAATGCAAAAGTTGGCATGTCAAAACCATTTTCAGCAATTAAGAAGCTGGAAACTTCATCATAACAGGAGGCCATAGTTATAGGTGGTAACAAAAATCACAAGAATTCATCCAAAGATAACAAATTGCAGTGAAGAAAGTTTGTTTATGAAAATTGCAACAATAGTGTCTGATGGAATAATGCTTTGCACAAAGGCTTTTTAACACAAACGTTTAAAATTGTTGTTCTTGCTCTTTCCATTGTGGATAATAAATCACCAATAATACTTAGAACCACTAAAAATCATGTGGATGGCATGATAATTCTGCACTAGAACATTAATATATCAAATGAAGGTCCCTAAAAACCTCTTTTCGTTTGGTACAAAACACCGCTCAGCTGCTGTTTCAGTATTTTATATTGTGTTGAAATGAGAAAGGTTGAGACTATAAATTGCAGGAATGGAGGATAGTCAATAACTTTTTGCATCTCTGTACAGCTGTAAAAGACTGGCAAGAACACTGAGCAGGGTACATTACACAAAGGGAACTGTATTGTCAAGTACTGCTATTGTAGCGATAAAGTATTTACTCTGTTTATAGTGCTGTTAATTTTAACTGTTTATCTCAGCTTTACATTGCTACATTGCGCCATGCTTACTCAGCCTCTCTCGTTTCTTAATCTAGAACTTTCCATCTCCATTACATCATCATTACATCATACCCACACATCCTTCGTCAGCAGATTTTATTTTTAGAGTTAAAGTATAAAAAATGGTAGATGAAATTAGTAAGCTCTCTTGAATTGAAGCAAACAGAACTCGATTTTCTCTACGCGTCTTCTCAACACACCAACGGGTGAGATCGTTTTAATTTACTTTTTGTTAATAGTTCTCAACTGAAAATAAAGGTACGAACTATTAAACTATCCTTGCAAATATCCCAACAAGTTCTGTAAAGTTGGTTAGGGTTATAACTTAGAATCTAATAACTAATAAAACCCAGTAATAAAAAGGCAATCATGAGTTTCCTTTAGGTGAAAACAGTAAAGGTGCGCTAAACTTTTCAGATGAGTTCAGCAAAAGCATATGGTTCCTTGGTGTATGGTATAATACGTTTGCTAATAAGCAAGACAAACAAAGACCACGTGGATATAAAAAAAGCAGAATAAATCACAGAATGAGATTGAAAAAGCAAACGGAAGACGCAGGTAAGCATTAAGGGCTTACCTTGCTGTGATTTCTTAACCAGGTCCTTTGGCGCTTTGCATATTGCAGCATAACCTGACTAAAATTCACAGAGGTTACTAAATGCAAACCTAACTGCACATCCATCAAAATTATCAAAATTCGCAGGTTATGTTCAAACAATGGCAACGTCTAGGCGAAACACGGGAAAAAAGCGACTGTATGCGAAGAAATCTTCAAACAACTGGACCTACTACGAGGAATCGGCAATTGATAACTGGACGAATCCACAATGACTGGATTGGGTGAGGGAGGGAAAACCAACAAAAAGAGCACACACGATGCATCAAGGGCAAATTACATGGATTCAAGTTAAAAAAAGTCCACTGCAGTTCTTCAACACATTGTTTTAAAAAAAATATAATAGAAGATAACAAAACTAGGGAGTGCTTTAATAAAAAAGTGAATGTTAGCAATGGAAAGGTTGTACTTACTACTGGGTTGTTCACAAATGGCTGATCACCAAAGTTGAATTTCATTTCAGCATTCTGAAATATATTTAAGAAGGTTTATTTGAAATCAGAAATTATATTTTTATAAAGAGGTTAGGTATGATTAGGGTACTTTAAACTGTACTACCCTTAAGCGTTTTTCTTATAAGAACATAAAAAGGATAAAATCTTCATGGAACTATCCAGGTAAAAATTCTTATTGCTGAAAATTCAAAGGCTGATAAGCATAAGAAAAAGTATCGATAAAAGGTGCTGTATCAAACAGCTAAGAAATTATAATTATCAGTCGGAAAATAATTGTAAGATGATGGCAAAAATATTTCGATTACAGAGTGAAAATTTTCTGGTGATGGTAGTTTTCATCATTTACTCTGATAAACATATGAATTTAAACGATCTCAAATATAAAATATATGCATCGACCCTTTTTCTTTGTCAATGCAACAATTTCCTGTTCTCATTGTTGATCTCATTGAATAAAACATATTTAAATAATAATAAAATAACTCACTTTAAGTGTGACGGAAGGGAAAAAGGCAGATCCGTGTAAATTTTTGGGAATATCGAATGCTCTTCCTAGTAGATTTCCTGGAAGACATTTCGAAATTCTAAACGTAAAAAAATCTTTAGAGAGAATCAACAGAAATCTTCGAACTTCTTTGCGAAGATTACGAGTTGGTCAAAAACGGTCAAAACGATTTTAAAAGTTGCTTAAGAGTAATTATCGAATGGCAAACAACTCGAATCAAAGAAATACTACTCTTAAAAATTGTGAAGTGTTCCAAAATTTCAGCATAGCAAGAATGGCGGTACTTGAAAACTAACTTATCTTATCTAGTAAGAGGTACCGAATGGTGAAACAATTTCAAATTCAGACAGCCAAAAGAAAACAACACACGTCCCAGAACCAGCCAATAAAGGAAAGAGCGTTGGCCTAGTTTTACCTGACATTCAATGCATGCTATGCAGCATTTTGCTTCTCTGGCAAGTTTTCTGTTATGATGTTATTAGAGTCATAATAGGATATCGATGCATTAGAGATCAAGTGGCACAGTTCACAACAGCAATGAACATTAAATGAGAATCTTGAGTGTTGTTGGCTTGTAAATAGATTGCATACCATTTTTGCTGTACATTATAGTGTAATCTTCTAGATCAATATAACAACCAAGTGTGTCTTTGATTCCAAATGGCTGCAAAAGAAAATGCTTAGAGGATGAAAAAACTGAGAAACACAAAACAGGTCAAAAATGAATCCAGCTAACGCATTAAACGACCTAAAAAATAAAGAATCATACAATCAAAAAATTCTTCAAAAAATATCTGTTAACTATTCTAAATGCTTTATGATTTTTAATAAGGGATATGTTGCAATTTTTTTGCATTTGTTCCTACCTAGCCCCTTTTAGAACACTGAGAAGATGCGCTTATCAAGCAATGTCCAGGGTAAATCAAAAGTAACTTGATACTTAATTAGTACCAAAAAAGCATCTGAAAATACTTTCGAATATATCTGACTTCTGAAGCAGCAAAAAAACTCAAATAGTCAGCGAATTTTATAGAACAAGTCCCTACCTCCCCATACGAATCAAACTGCCTTGAAAAAGATTTCTTCCCTGTTCCTCCAAAACCAAAACTTTCTCGATCAGTTCCTGCATCAAAAACGTATTTCAAGCTCACTTTGTCCAAAACACTTCTTTTCACAAAAATGGTTGTGCCTATGACTTTAAAAGCTAAGCTCTTTAATTATGCTTTTATAAAAGTAAAATTGGAGGTTACAGAAAGAAGAGTAACATATTGATACTACCAATGATTTTGCAATGCTTAACTAACTTTGATTAACTATACATAGTTTTTCTTTTTACAGAGCTGTAATTTAAAGTGGTCCAGTTCTATAGACCAAAGAGTTACTTTTATATTCTGTCCACAGATTCTTCTACCTAATCTCAACTTTGTGTTAGTTCTCAGCTTTCTAGGATTCTCTTTACATTTGTGAAATTCTGGATTTTTAGTTACCAAAATTTTGTTACCAGTATTTCTAAGCATTGCTAGCATGTTCTTCAAGAGATAGGTATGATGCTTAAATAAAATAAATTGCATGCATTCAACTTCAGTAAAGAAAACATGCACCAAAAAACATTATTTTCATTTTTTGATAGCCTACCAACATCAAAAGTAGCTTTAGCTGTTGAGAAGCCGACTCTGCAAAGGCCCTCATCTGTCACCGTAGCCTCGTAATACCATTTTCCTAAAATGAAAACATGAAACTACTCTTAAAACTGCATAAAGTCTATGTGATACATGAAGTAGTAGCTAACCTGAAAAGACTGCAACACATTAAGGCTTCTGAACACCATACTTACCTTTTGTTACTCCCAATGCAGCCCTTGCCCCCTGCCACTTTGTATGTTCCCGTGATTGGCACAATAGCCCAGTATCGTCAATGGCTACAATTTCAAAAGTATGTAGAGAATATATACAGTTTTCAAATTATTATGATTGATAAAACCGATTTCATACAAAAAACAATGAATCGAAAAAAATTTAGACAGATTTGGACCAATGTGAACAGCGTTTTTGCGAAAAAAATAAGCACGCATTAGCAAAAACAATAAGCATGCAAACTAGATCAGGCACGCATTAGAAATTATTTCTAAACCAGGCACTATCAACCAATCAATAACCAGGATCAATGCAATGGCAAGGATTGATGCTGAGACAATTGGAAAGCCATTGCATAGTATAAACATATGTATCCCAGGTGAAATATGTTTAAAATCAACTGCAGGAAAAAGTCATTTTTTGCATTTAATTCGGCATCATATACTTATTACCTGGCCTAAAGGTATCTTTCGACTTACCAAAAGAGGGTTCCCTGTCATTTGCACTCATAACCCATTTTTCGGGCCCTGTAAGCAAAGAAACATAAAAACTGGTGAAATTCTTTTCAAAAAAAAGTTTTGTTTGAACACAAATTGAAGTTGATACATGAGTCTTGGTATAAAGTGAAACCATATGGCTTCAATGAAAAAAGCATGCATATCACAAGAGCTATCTTTTGCAGTATATCCAACAAATTTTGCCTAATTTGAAGACATATTGCTGCTACCATCTGTTTCAACCTATGTAAAGTTCTCTACATACCAAACTGGGTCTCTATGTAATTTACTGATTTTATTAAACTTCACAGGTGACTTCTGGAAGAAAGATAGTGATTGCAAGCATACCACCTCCATCATTAAGAGTGTCTTTAATTCTCTATGTTTCAAAATTAGCTGGAAGGCATAGACAAAACTAGCTAGAAATGAAAACTTGATATTTTATAGATAGAACCATCACATAAATGATACATCAAAGCCAGTACAAGACTATAATTTAGAGGAAACATTGCACCTACTAGAACTAATCTAAATAATTGGGTTAATGTAAAGAAAATGATCCAATGCTGTTTTATATGATAAGGAATATCAAAATATATGTCTGTACATTTACTGTGAATGGCTTTATCAAATGGCAATCATTTTAGGAACTTGTGACACTCTCTATAAAAGGTTTCTTTCTTAAAGATTTTAGAAAAGGGCATACAAAGTTGGCAGTATGATTTATGACTAGAACAAGAATAACTAAATTGTGGCTGTATCAAAACTTGAAAAAAGCGATTGATCTGGATGATTCAAACTTGAATGGGACAATGTGTGGCTTGTAAAGCATTAAAGCAGCCAACAAAACAAGATCATCAAAAATATTATTCCAAGAAAAATATGAGCTGGAATGCTAGAAAAGAAGATGGTGGTAGAAAACAGGTGGATTTTCTGTGATGGAAAACAAATGTATGAAATATTATATGTAAATACACTTATTATAAAAGAAGGTAAAATTTTGCTCATTTAAAAACTTCAAATGAAACAAATTATAACTTGGAAGACTGATAACACATTTATATTAGAAAACTTACCACCAGTTGGGCTAGTAGTGACCTTTTTCCCTTGCTTGGCATCTCTCAAAGTTTCATGCGCAATTTGGATTACTGGCAAACAAAATGCCTAAATGAAGCAAAAGCATATTTTCATAATAAAACTTCTACACAGTTAAATGCCATAAATACTTATTAATAACAAAAATATTTCCTCAAAGGATGACATAATTTGCTGAGAAGCCTTGATACAGTATACAGCTGCAAGAATAATGCTGACACAAAAGTTAATATACTCTATAGTATGGTAATTCAAAAGCAACTTTACAGTTTTGCTGAAAGAATTTATTAAGAAGCATGAGATTTGCCATGAATAGGAAAATTTTATATAAACACCATTGAGACAAGATATACATACTCCTGTCTTGCCACTTCCAGTCTCTGCTGCCTATGAAAATAATTATTCTTCTATGAATATGTACCTCAAATATGCTACAGAAGCAAGTCACTAATGCTTCAACAATGTGCTCTAAACAAAATCCAAGAGCAATGTGCATACAGTATTCACAGAACAAATTTATTATTCAAATTACTGTTTAAAAAACCGACAGTTGAAATATACCTGAAAGATTGGTTGACAGTTGAAAGAAAAAAATTGAAGAAAGTGTTAATATTTTATCTGAATAAACATAAATAAATAGGTAAGTTTGATAGAGGCCACGGTAGTCAATAAAAAGTCCTTTGCTGTTCACTATGATGTCAAAAAGTAAAAAAGCATATCTTCAAATCAATTAAGAGAAAAAAATTTAAGAAACAGCATTGAATAAATAGTGAATATCATACCATTAGGACATCACCACCTCCAAGAATCAAAGGTATTGCTTCTGCTTGAATATCAGTTGGCAACCTGGTTACAAAGCATTTTACAAAGCATCATTGTATTGTACTATACAAATCAAAACCAAAAATGAAAACTGATATGAATAAATGGAGTCTACAAAGTCTGGTAAACATTTCAATTTTGCTTCCTTATCATATAAAATTGCAGTAACACACTTTGATATTTTCTACTTGCTGATGCTTGAAAAATAAGCATTTACACATGATGCAGGCCTTGCCCGGAAAGGCGCTCGATCGAGCGCGCGCGCCTAGAGCGCACCCAAAAAAAGCCTTGGAGAGCGATTTATAGAGCCCCTCAAAACGTAAAAACAATATTAACACGGAGCAAAATAAATTTTTGGAATTTGTTGAATCAACTTGATCAAGCATAAACAATCTTCCCAACAGACCGCAATATTATGATTTGTGTAAGATTACCCTTTGAGAAAAAATTCAGCAAATTCGACGTTGGGTTTTCGATATCATTTTTAATCTAATAACCCTCTAATAACCATCAAGAATACAGGCCATCAAGCGTATTCTCCGGCAGATTTATTTGATTTTTGAGCAAGCGTTAATCTTGTATTGAAGTAAATATTATTTTCTGTTTTTCTTAATAACTTAAAATCGCCTGTGCAAATCAGCGATCACATTTCCGTCCAAATTATCGCATTGCTTTTCATTTGCTTTTGCGAGTAGTAGATGTTCTAGCGTTTCTTATAGAATGGATAACATGAAAAAAGGAAACAAAGTTAAATGTTCGATTTAAAGCCATGCGTTTTGATGAAGCAATATGTGAAGCTGAACATAACAGTAGTGATACTGACACTGATAAAAGCTCATCGCATGATGGCAACTTACATATCTAGAAAAATCTGAACAATTTTGCGACTTTGTTCTGTTATATTTACATAAACATAGTGTTTGTTGCATGTTTTGTTATTTCATGTTATGGTGCTTTCTGGTATCACCGTTGAATTTCATATTTAACATTCTTCCGAAGCTTTTGATATGAAGCTCTCGAAGGATGCTCTCAAGGAAATTTACTTAGAGGTGCGAAATAGAGCGCCTAGAGTTTCTAAGGGGCTTTTTTTATGGAGCACCTTCATTTTACTTAGAGCAAGGCCTGATGATGGATAGTTTAACCTCAATACTAGTGGCCATGGAAAATCTTTTCCACTCAAAACTATATTATTCATAAATAATTTTGTTAAACCATTAGCATGGTTTATCAGAACTAACCATTTGATTCAAATATTTAACAAACAAGACCAGAAAGCAAAAAACTGGCAGATAGTATCCTGGACATAATTGAAAGTTAAGTGCCCTAACATTGTAGCGAAGATGACTTGCATAGAAAAATGAGTATATTAAAAACTAAAAGAATCATTTATTGCATCTAGCAATAATTCATCAGCAACACAAAAATCACAAACTTGCCTATCATTGTTGTTGACTTTTGGCAGAGAATTTCTAAATTTTTAAAAAGCCTACAAACTTACATCCAACCAATCTCTTCAATTCCTTGAACAAGTTCTGGGAGTAGTCCGAATTCTGTAAAAGATTAACTTTAAATCAGTATTTCTATTTTGAACTAGTTTTCAGTTTTAAATTTTCAGAGATTTGAATTTTAGCAAAGAGATCTCAAATGATAAGGTCTGAAAAATATGCCCTAGCCTTTATATCCTAGAATTTAGGTCTGAAAGAGCACCACATAAAATGTGCTTTGGTGCTAACACATTCATAAAGTTGTGCTAGATGGAAAATATAACAAAGAAGAAACAGATTAAAATGGAAATGAAATGTGAATAGGGAAAAAAGAATGATTGTGTAATAGGGTCACATTGCCCTGATTGAGTATGTACATGGGAATGAGAAATTTACATCACTTTATTTATTAGGAAAAAATTAGGAGATTGGGGCCACGCTTAAATAAAAAGCACAAAATCATATTTATATGCCATTTATCAAAGTTAAAAAATATTTTGTGTTAAATAAATCAATTGACATATGAATTACTAGATTTGAAAACATATGAATTATTTGGATCTGAAATGAATCTTTAAATTTTATTAAGTATTTTCAAAGGGACACCACACATTACAGCTGTTAACACAGCAATTTTAAGCATATATCTTGTATGAGAAATAAGGATTATAGATAAGATTTTCGGCTAAAATATTGGCCTTTGTAGGGCGGTAAATATTCCCTTTGCTTTGACCAGTGCAAAAGCGTTAATATGCTTACATGCGCCAGATCGATGGATACAAAAATTTCAATGAAACCTTGGCATGCAAGGATGTTTTAAAAGTGTTTTTAAGTGTTTAATCAACTATTTTTTATAGCAGATCCAGACTATAGCAACTGTAGCTTGAGCTATAGTCAAAATCTCTGTGTTTGATTTTTGGAATTCAAAGTTAAAGTGTTAATTCTTCTTCCGCTATCAAGCCTCTCAACATTTGAAAGCAGCGGTATAGGTTATCAAATTCAAATGCGATTAACAAACATGCAATGCTGGCAATGTGTCATCACAATGCCTCTCCAGATAAGATATAAAACACTGAGCGCAGAATGGTCTAATATTAAAACTTAGACGAATCAGAAGTTTCGTTCTTTGTTGACAGTAGCCAACCAGAATTGAGCTACAGTGGATATTCCGAGCTATAGTCGGTCTGGGGATTTGCTCTGGAAAAGGCATCGAAGACAATAAAACTGTACTATAATTTTTGGCGCGAGCTATAGTGAAGCTATAGTCAGGTTTGAAAATGGCCTTTTAACCAATAGAATATGAGTATCCACGGTACTTCTCCGCTCTCTGTCCCCTGTAAAGCAACAGTGGACTACAGCTCGTTTTCACATCCTGGGTCCCCTGTAATGTAGCTTCAAAGGCAAGGACCTACTAGCAAGATAAAATAAGAGAACTAGTTATCTTATTTTATCTTGCTACTAGGGAATAGACAGAGACGGCGGAACGACCAAGTGGCAAGAGGGGGGAGGCAGGCTTGAGTAAAAGGGCTTTTGAAAGATAATTCTCAGCGTCTACAAATTCATACATAACTGCAATTTTATTATCTGTAGGTATCTTCAACATTGGCTAACTTTCAGCATAAGGAATTATTTTACATGTTTTGAGAAGTTCAGAATTTTATATGAATCTCTCTGATTATTACAATTGGCCAGTTTCAAGGGAAATTTATTAAAAACAACCCTTGCCCCTTCTGTCAATGGGCAACAGGGGCGGTTGTACCCCACACCCCCTTCTCTGGCGTCCCTGGAGACAGAAAAAGGATGTTCGAAGGAATATTTATGAATACGAAGCAACTATAAACACACATGGTTATATTATTTGCCCATATGGGCGTGTCCCACAAGCAAGGAGAGCGTGGTCCCCATCCCAAAATATTTGAGCTATAGTCACCAAAAATCCTGGATCCGCCCCTGAATTAGACAACTAAAAGAATTACAGCTTTTTAAAAAATTTAGTAAGACAAATTACCTAATCTTTGGGAAATATACATTGAAAGGGCCTGAAGGACTTCATCAGTGGCAAATCTTAAATAAAAGTCTACCCAAAATTGAATATTTTTAGATAAATATAGCCTACCCAAACTACTTGCAGATATTTAGACCTTATAAATTCTATCTTCAATTATGGATAAAAGTGAATTCAGACTACAGACCTGAGAAATGTCCCGCCATTATGACATCAACACAGCTCGGAAGTATCTTGCCTCGTTTTCATTACGAGATTTGTCGCCGTGGGAAAAGTATCGAAATTTGTGAGAAATTCCCAATGCTAGGATTGCTCTATTTTAACACTATCGATTTTCACGTGCGAGTTTTCTATTAAATCAAAATGGTTTATCAGTCTTTGTAAAATGGTTACTGAACAACATACTGAACAACAAGCAGTAATTTCGACTGTTATCATAGACTAAGAAAATATTTAGGAATTCAAACTTAACAGTTACCTATTAATTAAACCATAAAGAGTCCTACATATTATCAAATTCGTAATAGTTACTGAACTAGGTATATAGAGGTCACAGTACCGTGGGGAGGATAGAACTATCCTCCACTTCATTCGTTAGAAATATCAATGTTTTAATTCATCGACGTGGTGACTTTATAAACAATTTCGAGTCATGTTGACTATCAACATATTCATGTCTAGATTATAATTTAGAATGGAAATCATTCTTTTCAAAATCATTCACTTTTGCTAAGCAAGCATTACGAGAACTGTTAATCTGATGCCTTAACAAAGAGCCTCTTAAGGCCTCTAGGATCTTTCCCAAGTTAATCTCTCAAGATGTTTATACTACACTTTTCAGAGACTTTCCACCTAAAATCAAGAATTTTAGCATACGTTTTTACAACCGCGCAAACTGCATCAGACGCATTCCAAGAATGGAAAACTGCTTATTTTATACACATTCACATTTTTAAGGCACTATGACAATGGCTATTTACCGGTGTGTCAAAGCATGCTTGATTTCTACTGACTCCTGCACACGTGTTGGAATCTAAATTATACGCTAAGTAACTAGAAAATCATCACTCTATTCTAGAAAAATTTATCGCTTTAACATCAACTTATTTACGAAAGGACTTAAACGCTAAATTCATAAGAAAAATATATACATATTTATATACATATTTATTATGATGCATATACTCAGATACATATTTGGATCAGCATCAGTTTGAAGTAGAAATGATTATACATTCAATCAGACGACAAAAATGAGCAGGAAAGCACTATATAGGTTACGAGTTCTGAATACGAAATTGATGTCTTCCGAGGCTCTTCTTTAGATAGGTTAATGTCAATATATCATTTAAGTTTTGTTCACTCATCTCTTCTGTTATATGTTCAAGATGCTTTCTAAAGTCTTCCAATTGGTCTTCAAAAGAATCAACAAACTTTTTCATTCTCCCTGGAATAAGATAAAAAAACATTATGCACGTGTGGAAAATCAAATATTTGGAAAATGTAGCTAGTTGTGTATAATTTTTTTCTCCTCTATTTTTCAGGTTGGTTCATCTCAATCTAAAATAGCTATGAAGAAAGCAAACATTTTTACAACACATTAAAGTTTTTCACCTGACACCCCAAGAGCCCAAAACGCCAGAATCAGGGTCGATAGATCAAGATGGAAAATATTTACCAGCTTTTTTTACCTTTATTCGATATCCAATTTTTAAGAGAAAAGATAACTCTTTGATGTTGGTTACTTAAATGCTTTAACAAGGCTGTAAAGACGTTTTTTATGTATTACATAGATAAAGTGAAATTTTATGCTGTATTACTGTGGTGTTTGGAAATCAGACTTACCGACGGCAGGTGCAACTTTGTTTGGTTTCCTAAATCTTTTAAATACTGTCCAGGAAATTCCTAGCAAGGCAAAGCTTCCAAGCATTACCAAAAGATTTTTCAGGATGATCCAAAATACTGGAGTCTTTGGATCAAACAGCTTGATCTTTGGCGGCTTTTCATCTGAAATCTAGTGAGTTTACTTGGTCAGAAAAATATTACTTCAAATTATTTGAATGAAAATTAGAACTAGCGAATATATTGAGCTGGATCAATTAAACAGTTTGCATTTCAAGAAAATAGTACTTCAAAGGAACCATATCCTGACGAATTTTGATTAGCATTTAGATTCCCATAGTGTTTAAGTATAGTTTATGTGAAATGAATTGAAACGATATCAAAGAATAAAACATAATTATCATCTTCATCTTGGTTTTTAAATTATTTACAAAGTTACACTGGTATAGCAAATATCTTTTTTAAAATTCTTGTTAAATGCTTTTTTCTAACTTAATGGAGAAAGTGCTACGTGAATTTTAGAGTGCTAAACTCTCACGAAGAAAATTGTATATCCTTTAAAAGCTTTATTATATTTTAATCAAGAAATCCTGATGGTCCGATTCATGAGTAGAACATCAAAAAACTTTTCTAAAACTTAATACTTGAAGGTTGCCTTTGTTTAGAAAACATGAAATGCGAAAATAAATGATAGCAGAAATAAATGGCGTGCTAATTAAAGAAAGAATTCTTAAATTTTACCTCAAGCATACTTGTCATCTGAGCAACGAATTCTGATATTAGGGTTTGCTCTGAAGAAATATGACTCCGGAAGTCACTTTCAAGACGGACTAACTCTTTAGAAAGAACAAAACCAAAGCCTGCATTTCCTGGAATGACTTTCTTCACTTTGAGATTCAACCTGTTGATCGTTGGGGTGTGACTTGCCGTTACAAAGGCATCCAGAAGTGCTGCGTCCACTTGCTTCTTCTCCAAAGCAGAGAGGACCTCTGCAGCAGTTTCAAATCTTGCGTCTTTCAAAAGAATTGAAAGCATGTAAGAATAGAACCCAACTTTCATCTGAATATCGTAAGATTCTGGATTGATTTAATATGTTCAAGTTGTTTTCGATCACTGGTCTTTTGGGCAAGGAATTTATGAGAAGCTGTGTGTTATATGACAAATTATATTTAGGTAACTTGATACCTTTATTGAGGCAGCTTGAACAGAAAAGAAAATATGAGGGTGTATGTGTGTTTTTATTATGGGTTCCAAACACAATAAAGGTACCAAGTTACCTAAATTCAACATGTTCAAGTTGTTTTTCAATCAAGAACGACTGGCCCATGATAGATTTGTCAACCAACTGAGTTCAACTGCAATCATTTATCGTTTCTACTTCTTAATCGTTTCTAATCCATAACTTTTGATGACCAAGATAATTATAAAAGAAATATTAATCTTTCAAAATGTGGAATTGACCATTGTGACAGTGTTAGAAACAATGGTGAAAGTGTTACAGATAATTGGTCATACTCACTGGAAGCAATTTTTGCATTTCGTCTCACCGCCAAACCATACTCATAAGAGCTATTTATAACAGCAGTCTAAAAGAAATTTTATGAATGACTAGTAAAAGCAATCCACAGAGCAATTTTAAGGAATATCAGAGGATCAATAGCTCCCTTTTTCAAAACGTTGATCATATTTTCATACAAAGAACCAAAATGATACCATCAAAAGAAACTTGATGCTCGCTACTTATAAAATGACTGAGACTGATAACCAAAAAAAAATATTTTTCAAAACCAATTTCCATTGAAACAAAATTTTTGCCAGGCCTAAATCTGCTATGACAGGTTTTTACAGCTTAACAAGTCAAATTTGTCCCTTTTCAATGAAAAACTGTTCGGAACAAAAATACATGTAGGGTAATATAATAGATTTCAAGAAACAAATTTTAGCATAAGCCTAAAGAAAATCGGAAAATGTCGGCTAAAAGATAATTCAAGCCAGAAAGATTTCATTAAATTGCAGCTATTGATGCAAATTCCACTTACTTTTGTATCGTACAGGGTAGCTGTAGGTGATATACTTAACGCAGTGACCGTCGACGTCAAGGCACCTGTTAGTATTCCAGTTAACACTAAGCCAATCAACGTCCATATCATACCAATTATTTTACCAAGGTAGGTTCGTGGTGTTATGTCTCCGTATCTTAAAAGGCATAAAGCTTTTGTCAAATAGAATTCAAATAGAGAGAAATCTGAAATGAACGTTAGATGACTGTAAAAAATTTGAAAACTGTTATTTTTCGAAATAGAAAACTTGCGTTCATTCAAAAGGAATTCTGTTGATAGATAGAACCTTCACAGGCTTATGAAAGATATTTAAAAGACACTCAATTGTGATTTTCAGCTTTATATTGCAACCAGCAATGCTGTATACAATTTGAGCAGTTACATAATTAACCATCAAATATATTACTTTGCTTAATAATATGTATTATCAAAGTATTAAAGTCATTAATCATTATAAGCAAGAAGTAATAATTTTCCAAACAGCTTACCCGACAGTGGTCATAGAAACAAATGCCCACCAAAGTCCTTGGCAAATTCCAAATATATATCGTCCACGTGAAAATTCCTCATTTTGAAATTGTTCCTAAAAACAAGCAAGCATTCTGTGACGAACGGAATGAGATACATTGCTTTGGTGTAAAACAAACCTTGTATAAAAAGACTTGCCCTATAGGAAGCAATGCTGAATAGTGTTTAGTCGCTTAATCAAGAGACCATCTACGAGAAATACCGAATGAAATAACTTTTAAACGACGATACTTCGAAGAGTAGAGCCTTTTTAACCTTCATTATTTGGGTATCCGGGTCGCAGGAATAGAGTTCAGATCGGAACTTCTCGATAAACTATCATACACAAAAACAGCAATGAGTCCATAAAGGTAAGATTAAAATAAACTTGCTCTGAATGATTCAACCCACTATATAGTCATATAACGTACTGCAATCATGGCAAGACTGAAGCTAAAAATATATCTAATCATAAACAAGGCTTGGGTAAAGAAATTGACACTTACGACAGACCAGATAATTATACCAACAATGATGCTCATAAGAAGTGAAATTGCCACAATCGGCCAGGTCGATTTAGCTGATTTTAATGCATTCAGCGTCTTTGCAGCGTAATCAATGACCCCACTAACAATCATTGCACTGCCTCCAGACTGTACAAGCAACACAAATATATGGTGATCCATAAAGTTCCGAATTTCTGCTCTCCCAAAGACTGGAAAGGTAATGTGATAGCCATCTCCAATGTGTGTTTTAACTGCCAATCCGCTATTTTTTTCTGGACTTTCCCCATTTGGACCTATGTAGTAATTAACGAATGGCGCGATTCCGTTGCAAGTTCCACAAGACTTTTTAACCATTCTGTCGATTGATTGTTTGAAAATTCCATGAACTGTATTATTTGCAAATTTAGTCACGTATGGTCTGCTTTCGTACCAGTTTAAGAATATATTGGAAGGGCATTTGCAGGTTTCTGTTGCAGAAAAACATTGATATTGAATTAGTGGTGTATCTAAAGTCTGCAAAAGAGTTTAACGGTACATGTAATGATTTTTATATTCAAAAATGGACAGGCGGGAACAGATAGGAAGTGATTTTAGTATCTTCTCAAAATCTGCTTTTGTTGTTTCAGAAAGTGATTCAGCAAATATTAGACAAACCCAATTGGGTATGCTTTGATGATTAGAAAACGTTGCATTAGGTAAAGATAGAAAATCATGATAATGCTTCACTATTCTCAATAGATCATAGCTTCTAAGATGTTACTCCAAGCTTCACGTTCAATGGTCATTGACTTGTTGCATGATGACCACGCGCAAGAGACCAAAACTCTGAGTAGCAAGTTAGAGTCGTCTTAGCTTCTTAGACTTGTTTCGTTCTACACATGAAAGCGTGTACAGTTGTATCTAAAAACGGACATACGGCCAAACCAACAAGAACAGAGATGCAGGGAATTCTCAAAGTCTTAATAAGTAAGGGCCCTGATATCCAAAAGCAAAACTTCTACCTGCAATAACGGGATCCGAATAGGGCCCATTACCAGCATCTGTGAAACCGCAGACTGATACGGCATACGTTGTATAGCTGGTCAGGCCAGTGATTTTCAACCTAAACGTGTATTTATCGAGGATAATCTCTTTTGTACTACTGCTAGTTACCAGAACATCCACATTCGACATTTTGGTTATCGTGTACTTGACTTTGTATCCTTTTAAACGGCCGTTTGACTTTTCCGCAGCAATTTCATCCCAGGTTACCATAACACTGTCCAAGGAATACTTCTCCCGCACTCGAACGTTTGGAGGATGGACGGCTGGAACTAAAAACAAACCAGATTATATCAAAATATATATTACGTTGCCAGTTGTAGTTGTATTCAAGGATTGAATGTAATAGCCAGTAACTTTTAAGCAACATACCTCCCTCTGGAGTCTTCGTCAGGCCTGTACACCCCGGTCCGACCCCAACAGCTGTATATGCTCTGACGATTACGAGGTAAATTTGAAATGGCTTGAGATCTTTTAAAATCACGTCTGATGCTCCATAAGGTACTTTTGCCTGGTGATAACTGCTCTCTTGGTAATTTTTGTAATAGACGATGTAGCCAAGTGGATTTCCATGATAATAATAAGACGGAATAGGGTCCCACTCTACGTATATCTGCGTTGGTTTGATGGGTCGCAGCTTAAGGTTTTTAGGAGGAATACTCGGAGCTGCAAGATATTAAATAAAATAAAATTATTGTTTTGGATAGTTTGAGTCTGTGGCAAACGCGATTCTGAAAGCATCCACCAGAAAAGGTAGTGATTTTAAGATGGTGGAAGATAAGGCCTGATAAATAATAGTACCCTCAACCAGAGTATTCTGAGGCTGTCTCCTGCGGGTCATTAAAATTGAAAGATGATTAAAAAATAATTGCAAAATTGATGCTTTAATCATTTTACTTTCGAGTAGGAAAATGTGAAAATTTAAGAAACTTCTATCCCATTTGTTGAAACTCCTACCCCATTTTTGAGAGATTTTTGAAAAATTGAAAACAGCATCATATTAGAGGACGACAAATATAAGCTATTAATGATGACTCATTTGGCTTTTTAAAAATAGTTACTGAGCCCTTTGAACACTAGTCAGATTGAAATCGACAGGGTTTGCAATAAACAACGCAAGATGGAAAAATACCAAGCAAAGCACAAGGTAACTGATTACCAAAAGCATATTCCTAATTAGATGGGATATTTCTTTCAGCTTCTCTATTGGGTCTACAATTTTCTGAATGGTAAAGTGACTCCAGCCTGAATCTCTTATTAACCTAATGCTGAGGAAAACTGATGACGTAATCATACCTATATCTAAAGTTTCTGAATTTCGACGATATAACCTAACAGAACATCATGAGGTACCACTATTTGTGAGAAATCAGCAAGATCTGTCACCTGCTGAAATATGGCCAATGAGCACAGAATCTCTTCCATCCTTATGAATCAGGCCAAAAAGACCACAGTTCAGTAGTAGAACTCGAGTCTATCCTCACCATATCTAAGTAATCCTGTAACAGATTTAGCTGAATTTGCAGGTTAAAGAGCACTTCACCGTGTCATTTCTGATTATGTGGTCAAAATTTCATCATTTCATCCTTTAGCCACGCTATTGTGATAGAGTATAAGAGCAAAGAGATAATGTGATAAAAAGGTTTACCTCCTTCTGACGTTCTTTTCAGTACCTCTTTGGTGGCAGGACCATTTCCATTAGTGATGGAGACGGTCATTCGTATTGTATACAAGGTAACTGGCGTCAACCGGGTTATGTTAAATTCAGTACTAGTTATCGGAAGACCTCTTACATTCCATTGGCCAACTTCATTATAATTTTCACGATAGAACACATAGTACATGGTGAGATTTGAATACTGGCTCAAATTTTTCGGCGGCATCCAGGATAAGTGGAGCGTGTTCGGGTCAATTGGAGATACTGTAAGATTTTGTGGAGGATCGGGCAATTCTGAAAGGTAAGGAATGATTTTTCATGATTTTAATCGAAACATACTGAGATAAAAAGGTAAAAAGATAGGTAGCAATCAATGTCTGATGTTACAATCTACCATAGTATTTTTGTTGTTATTGATACCGATATGGAAAGCCGTGCCTTCTGTTACAGCATTGGCGTTAATTTAACATACAGGGGTTTATGCAAGTTAAGACCACTGTCAAAAAAATCGACAGGCATTTAGAGTAAATATGAAGTGCCTTAATGAACTAAAATCAAACCCTAGGTTGTTTGTGACGCCTTTGTGCCATCTTACTTATAGCAACGGATATGCAACAAGGATAGGCAGTCTGTTCAGATGAATCATCTCTCTTGGTCAAATATACTTCCGTTTACGTACCAAATTACCGTGTTTTACAGAAATCAAAACACATGGCGATGTGTTCGATAATATTACAACCACATTATTAGAGAAATGATACATTTTAGGTATTAACAACATCAAAAACTGATACACACCATTTAAGGCTTTCGTATCCAATTTAGTAATTGTCAAATTAAACAATTTTCCTTTAGAAGTGACATAGTCTTGCAAATAAAGAACCTCTCCTTGTTTGATTTCTGAGTAGTAAATAACTGTATTTGCAATCACGTGCTCTTTTCTGCAATAAACAGGAAGATACACTTTAGACACTTCAGCTTTATTAAATAATAAACAGAGCTATTTATAGCTACCAGAGTACTTCAGTTTTTTCATTCTTGAATTACAATATAGCTAGCTTTTGAAGTTTTTAAATGGCTCATACTCATGTTTGCCATTAACCTTAAAGGCAATCGACAGATACTAAAGGGACTTAAGTTATATTTCAATTGAAAATTGACCAATCAGTGAGTGTGATTCCACTTACACGCTATTTGATTGGCTTATATTGATTGACAGCTGGCTAAAGTCACTTTTATATCTGCCGATTGCCTTTTATATCTCGTTAAGAGGTAGCTAGGTAATCTACCACATGACCTTTTGTCAAAGTACTACAGACTTTTGTCGTAAACCATTACAAAACATTAAACTGCATGTCTTTTAGCTCTGAATGTTATTAAAATAAAATTACAAAGTAATTCACTAATAAATACAAATTTAAACTTGCAATTCATACTGCATTAAAAAGACGATATCCTGGGAGGATGAACTATTAACTGAGAGTTATTTGGAACACACTACAAGCAAATTTGGAGCACAAGGTGGATCACAAAGTGGCGCACTACAAACAAACGACAAAACACCAGAGACGTTTGAGACTGAGTGACGTACTACAAAATTTTCAAAACTTTTTCATCAACAGTCGAGTTTTTTTGATTGAATTCTTGTCTTTAATCCTTAAATTAAGTTAATTTGAATCTTTTGTAAATAACCTTTCTTTTGACAAATAATACAGTTTAGTCTGCAAGGGGGCCTTGCAAACAGTCTTGTTTCATGTTCAAAGTCGAGTTTCATTTCATTTCGCATGACTCATTGTAATTTTAATTTTTGCTTTGCATACCTTGTTTCTCGACGTTTTCTTTTGCTTGCCAAACTTCGCCTTCAAAAACAAAGTAAAACTTTAATAAAGCAAAATATAATTCCAATGCCAAGGCCTTTCTAGATGTCCTTTCTCATTCATTATTCGTTTTTGTAGAAATGCAGACTACAGTTAACCAATGCCATGAATCTGAATTAAAGAAAATTTTCAATTAAAATATAGATATTTCAAGCCTATTTTACCAAAAAGTCACGGTAGTTTCTCATTTCGTTTTGATTGAACATTTGAAGATTCTTTTACATAATACTCACAAGAAGCATTTATATAAAGGATATAAAATGATATGTCAAAAAGGCAAAATAAACATATGGTAAACCAGAAAGAGCTTGAGAGCCTCAAGGAAAGTACGCTTAGTAACATCAAGTTTTTAAGAACTAGTTTTTTGAAATGATAAATAAGTAATTAGAAAGTTGATAGGTCACCTGAATCCCTGAATTCTTACTCCAGATACATAAGGCGCGTTCTTGTAAAGTGAATAAATCTAAAAAATATTGATTATTATCAAACAATGTTATTATCTAGAGGGCGCTGTGGTTAATGCCTTCTATGCGGGACAATTTCACACTTAAACCGACAAGAAACACCTGAGACTGTCACTGCAGTGATGATATTCTAGAAATATTTAACTCAGTTTTCTAGCAAATCTTGAAGTTTTTGAAAATAAAAGAGAGAGGATGGGGTTGGAAGAGGGGCAATGGCCTGTTCTACACAGTTCACCATATTTTTTCTCAAATTAGATCTTGATTAGCTATATTTTATCTGTGTGCATTTTGCAAAAGATCAGATTTTCTGCAACAAAAACAGTGGATAGTATCAGCCAGTCCCATATCAGAGAGGCTAAGAGCGTTTAACTGAAGTGATTTTCTTTATCAAAACATTAAAGACAATGAGCTAAAAGAATGGGAATACATGCTTCAAAAATTATTATGAAATAAGACTGTGCAACAATGTCTATCCCTAAGGGGCGATGGATCAAATAGTAACATGATACAAAGATGTTAGATTTTACTTACATTGGCTTGTATTTCTGCTGAGAGATGGGCCGATATTTGACTGCTTAAGTAAAAATACTTGTAATCCCATTCAAAATCAACAAGAGTGAAGGAGAAAAGAACTTGATAACCTGTTGAAGAAAAAATGTACTCGATCAATGCTGCATGATGAAACACGATCTTAGACTAAGATAGATATAAACAACAATTTATTATAGTTATTGATATTACTTCTACTTCTGTATGTAGTATGTATGTATGTATTCTACTTCTGTAGCTGCTCGCATGAATTCAGAGAGCTATCCGTGAGAATTTATAATTCTTAAAGGTTTTGAAGTATTTGATATATCTTAGTGCGCCGGAAGTAAGTTGAACGTATAAGAATGGTTCTTTGAAATATTGGTTGACGGAAGAATGACGTTGTGGACGGCTTTCTCGAGGTGAGTTACCATACCTGAAACCCACTACATTAGTCATTGGCATTATACTACCATCTATCATTAAATGGCTTCCTATCGTATAAGCACCCGTCTCGAATAACCCCTCTCCACCCTAAAATAGCTGAAAAATTAATGAACTTAACATTAGTTTTAGGCTAAGTTTTCCAATAAGCTAGTTTTCAGTGATTATGCAAGCTTGAAAGATGTTTAAAAAGAAATTATCGCCATTCAACCCATTTCGAGCGTTTACCCCTCTAATACAAATCAAATCTTGGGTCGTGGGTAAAGATAATTAGACCTTTAAGACTAACATATCATCTTACTTAGAATTAAGCTACGCTCACCTTTACATTCTTTGAATGCACAAGGCTCTGTTTTATTTGGACTTCCCTGACAAAATTTCCCGCCAAACTCAGGTCTTGGATTATCACAGTAACGAAGCTGTACCATTTGACCTCCTCCGCAGGCTTGATTGCAAGCACCTGTGCTTTCCCAGCTACTCCAGCCTCCATGTGCTGAAGTAAATAAAAACGTGTAAATATAACAATTAAATCATTTTGTATTCCCAGCTTATCTGATCTAAGGACCTCTCTTTCTAAGCATATTAAAAGACCTGGTCCAGATTAATCATAGATGCATGTGCACGTTGGTATCTCAACTGCAACAAGACTAAATCCTAGCAGCTTAAACCTAAAAAATACTCCCTTTAAAAGTTTTGAAATAATAAAAAAAAAATACATACTCCAAAAAAGGTCAGATTTCAAAGCATCTGGCCACACCGTCATCTACAAGTAAACTGGACGTTTCACATTCTTCAAGTGTAATATAAGTAGCAATTACCCTTTCAAGCAGAGAAAAATATGGTACTAATGGCATGAAACACAGAAGATACTAAAAAATGCCCTTAAGATTATACTCATGGTTGATACATCTAGATTAAAGGTAAATGGCGATGTGATTGTAATAGAAAGACTTAGAGAACAGTATACTGCGAAAAGAGATATACCCAAGTTCTAAAATTCAAAGGGTCAAGGGACCAATGAAAGAAGATGACGTAATGTTAGGCCTACTTGGACATAGCTGTGGATTACAGCCCTCTGCTTGGTCAACTGATGGTCCATAGCAGTCATCTCCTCCATTTGCAGGGGGCGGATTGTCACATTTTCTATACCTATGCTGATAACCATAACCACAAGTCTTGTTGCACTGCGAGAAAGTCGACCATTGGCCCCAGTTTCCATCAACTACGAAAGAAACTCATACTTTACTAGGTATTTGGTCCTTTCTTGACTAGGTAAATATTTAAACATCCACAAAAGGACAAAACAAAGTTGCCACTTGGATGAAAAAAAGGATAATTAAAAATTGTTTTGATTCATTATGCGTGCACAGTTAGGCTCAAACTGTCAGCCTGCATATATAAGCAGTAGCTGTTCTCATTTCGAGACCGTTTTTGGATTATGTTCGCCGGAACATGCTGTTTTATTCTACATACCAAACTTCACGTCAGAATTGAAAACTAGATATTATATTCAAAATTCAGTGTTTCATGAAAAATTTGATGTGTCCCTAGTAATCATCATTTTAATACACCAATTCGACTTACAGCCTCGCTTCTGGCCTCGACTCTTTAAAGCTCAGATTTGGTTTTATCACCATAATTTTAGGCTGGACACAATTTCTCATATTGTTTGTGATTCTATTTTAGATTTTACGAAGAAATAAAGTTTGAAGACTTGTTTGGGGTTTGACCGCAAAAGCGTTCAGGGTGAAACGTTGCCCCCCCTAGTCGCCAATCCCGGTCAAATCCCTTACAAAATTTTAATCTTTATGTCGACATAAATCCATATCGTGAGCAAGACCATGATGGAAACTTCCAAGTACACTAAAATCCTTATCTAAGGTCAAAATGTTGCACAAAAATTTTTGAGGAATTTTTCAAAATGAGGCCGTAAGTTGAATTGGTGTATTGCTTTAAGGCTTTCAAACAGCAAACGCAACAGAAGCTGCAATTAGAATTTTGATATCATGTTTTTTTAATTTCGTAATATTTTCACTTTTATTGATTATCATTTAGAATTATATATCGTTACAATATGTGTCTTCGGAATTTTAACCCAGATTTTATATGTTTTTTTATTTATCTTATATCATTACGTTTGCTGCGCTGCTGTTAGCCTGAATGCAGTAATTGTATTGATTTAATAGTTAGTTCGCATTGGAACAAACTAATCAGACTTCAATTTTTGTGGGTAAAGGGCAAAAAAGCTTTTACCTGGACAAGACAATGTATTACAATCCTTTGTCATTACTCCGTCACCATTACAACCTCCATTTGGTAACAAACAGTTTCTTCTTGAAATTTGTTTTCCTCCTCCGCAGGACTTCGTGCAATAGCTCCATGCTGTCCACTCACTGAAGCCAATGTCCGCTACAATAAACATAAGGCTCTCATAAAGATACAGTGAATGCAATCTTTTAGAATAATTGATGTTGTAAAAATATCAGAGTACCAACAGGCTCATTATTACTACCAAACCTGAATTAGTATGGTCAGCACATTGTAATGTTTTCTACAACTTCTCAGTCATTTAAATTCCACATATTGTGATTTCCGAAAGTAACAATAGCAACAGTACATAAAAGCGTCCTTAGATGACACTGAATAAGCGTATCTCTCTAGATATACAACCTTTTCAGTAAATAATTTGTTAAACTCACATGGATGTAGACAATTGCACAGTCTTCTCGTTTTCTCATCGCTAGGCGGAGTTGCATTGCATGAAATGAGAGCTGGTATATCTTTGAAACCTGCACAGATGTTGTCATTTTCAATGAACGCAGGATGGAAAGGCTGCTTCCACGTGGCTTGGCTGGTCTTGTCTTTGCATTGTTTCCCAAGTTGCTCGAACTTAGCTGGGGAGTTTTTAAGATTGATTTGACGCGTACATGTCAAATTTCTTGTCGCACAGTGATTCAAGCAGTCTTCTCCAAGAAGAGCCAGGTACATTCCTTAATGAAGATGGAAACCATTCATTCATTTGAAAGTCGTTTTGCTCACATAATATTTTTCAACAAAGTAAATATTATTGTGTATTTAGTTAGTTTGTTTTTGTGTATTAGCACTAGCTTAAGGTTATAAAATAGAAAGGCTAAAATTATAGGATGCTTTTATCTCTACAAGCTTCTATTGATTTGAGGGAGTCTAATTAGCAAAATATATTTTTCGCCATATTGTTCTCCAATCTTTCTTAATTCTTCGTTGTTCTAAGTTTGCATGTATAAGAAAGCTTACAAACAGGTCATCATTCCTTCAGATGTTTGGCATTGCTTGCAGTGTAGTCAGCCTGTAAACAGAGCATGAATGCTTGAATGAAATATTTGTTCTTAGCCACAAACTTTAAATGCCTCAAATATTTTACCTGAGCAACGTCTTGTGTTACATGTCTCATTGCTGATACTGTAACCCTTGCAGTAGTCTCCTCCGTTCCAAGGGGAAGGGTTGGTGCATTCTCTACGTCGAAACCTCAAACCACCACCACAGCTCTTGGAACATGACGACCAACTCAACCATTCTGCCCAGCCACCATGTGCTGAAAATTGATTTAAATGAGAAAGTTTTACTTGGTAAGTCCAGATATTCCATGTCAACATAATCATTATTCCGAATCAAATGTAGAAGGCAGCTTTCTGTTAAGATACAATAACATGAAGCCTGCAATTTGGATTACTGAATATAAAAACAGTAAATTTACCTAGGGGCAAAATAGACATATCTGGCTACCAAAACTCCTGCTATCAAACAACATATATGCAATTTCTGCCTTAAAAGAATTGATTGACCACTACCAGTATTTAAGTTGAAAAAGCTGTCTAGTAAATCATACCATATGGTCCAGTTCTGACAACGATATCCTGCGTTGTAGGCCCCAAACCTTTGATTGTATATCCTCTTATTGAAAAGTTGTAGTAAGCATAGAGGTCTAGGCCTCTTACTTCACACTGCGTCACATTCTGTGAAATATCAGTGCAGTTGATGGAATCAGCGATGACGTCACTACTTGCATTGGTTCTGATATATCGAACGTTGTAGCCAAGCAGTATGCCTTTTTGATATGGCAGAGGGATGTTGATCCATTCAACCTTGATGCTCTTTCCACTGGTGTTGTAGGCAGCAGTAATCACAGGCGCTGCACTTGGAACTTAAAAGAAAATAAAACAAAATCAGATTTTCTTTCAGGAAAACCAAAGATAGTAAAAATAAATTATGCTGAAATGAAATATAAAAAATACACAAAATAGGAATGTGAAGCATCCTTTGCCAAGCTTTATTAAGAACTGGCGACAAATCTAACTAAAATTTCGAATTTTGTGAATTTTATCTTCAAAAAGGATTAATGATAGCTTTTTAATATTCTCATCACATTTAAGTGATGAAACTTCTATAACCTTCAGTTCTAAGTTTAAATCATGATTTAAAATATTAATATTAATTTGCTGAAATGGTTTTGAATGTTTTACAGAGTTGCTTACTCCTTCAAAAGAAGCGATGGCTTCGAAGTTGTAATGATCTCGGAATCTAACAATTTACGAAGGTAATGGTTTATTTCCGTGCTTTTTCACGAAACAAAAGTGAATAAACAATAGAAATGAAGGATCGGCCTTTACCATCTTCTGCAGTAAGCACAATAACTTCTGACTCGGGCCCAGTGCCCGCAGATGTCATAGCTGCAATTCTGATTAGATAGTGAGTGTAGGAGGATAAATTTCCGATTGTTGCCTGCAGAAGGTGACTGGGAACGAATTCAGTATTGAAATTAGTTGCACTGTCATACAGAGAACGGCTGCAGTCAAATGAGGTCTTTTTATTGTTTAGCTGCTTAAGAAAGTCACAAAATTTCATCAAACGTAGAACATATCCTGTGATAACACCATTTCTCTCCAAAACTGGAATTTCAAGCCATTTGATAACTAACTCTGTTGACAGGGTTGAGTTTGCAACAAACGAAATATTTGGGGATACGGCAGGAGCTGGAAAGGAATATTTTAAAACTTCATAAGTCAACTACGGAAAAGTATGCTATCTGCTGTTAGTTCAAGTTTAGTTAAAGTAGCCTAGGCATGCAGTTTGTGCTGGGAGCTGAAAAATAATATTGCACATCTACATACTTCTACTGCTACAAAACTGAGCACTCTGTTGCTACTTCAGGGTTATAAGTGACCTAGACATACAGTTTTTATTGTATCACACAAAGGGTCAGGGGCGTCACTTGGCCAATAGGTTTGAGGGGGTGAAAAGGGTTTCTGCCCTGCAAAACTGAGTGGTGCCCTGCAGACCTCGTAGCAACGGTTTGTCTATAGGATACTAGAGAAAGCTTTACCAGTGTACACTGGTCTTTACCAAGGACAAACTTCTAAGCAATAAGAACAAACTTGAAACTTCATTGCCTATGAAATATATATTTCTCTACTTGACCGTAAATTGTTTTTTTATATTCACTTCATTTAATGTTGGTTTGCAAAATTAAGCTAAAAAAACAGCTAATTGGGGGAGGGGTACATGATGTAGACAGCGCAACGAAATTTAGCCCAGTGGGGCTAAGTATCAAGTTTAGTGAGATAGGAGGACCCACCATGGTTGGGTCCGACGTGAAGAAAATTTTTGAAATTATACCTTGTAAAAGGGCTAAAAAGCATCTTTCAGACAAAAATTTAGCAAAATACTATTGTGCTAAAAGAACTGATTGTTTATTGAAAATGTTATTGTTTATTGGGAAAAATAGGTTGGGATGGCATGCTAGAACTCTAGTGTTAGACGTTGGGGAAGGAAAGGAACGGCAACCTTTCGTTTCAGATTGCACGTAGTTGTGAGTGACAGAGGAAGATGTTGTTTTGATTGGGGGAATTTTATTTCCTGGACAGAAATGTGCAGTTTCTTGTATCGAGAAGGCCATGTTTACACATCCAAAATTAAAACATTGCAATGATACAGAAAGTGATTTACTGAATTAATGCAAATAAAAGAAAATTAATAAAAATATACGTGAAAAAGTTAGCAATTAGATGAAACAAAATCGGTATCTTAACGATTTATTATGTTTTTTAGTTCCTGCACTGTTAAGTGAGGGCCTTCAGCCTCTTATTCCCCTCCAGTGACGCCGTGCTTGTCATAAGAATAATTTACAACTTAAATTAACAGGCATGGACTCAACCTTGCCCTCATAAACATATGCATCAATCATTGCATCCATTGGCTATGACTTTCGGTAAGAAATGCTTTCGCTTTGCAAATAACGGAGCTTTTCCTTACATACCTGTTCCGTTCTCTAAAATGCATAGCGGAGCTTTTCCTTACATACCTGTTCCGTTCTTGGCGCCCTGCGAAATCTTCGATTGCCCTGCGAAACCGTGTTACACCCCCCCACACCCCCCCCCCCCATACCCCCCCCCCCACACCCCCCGGTAGTTTCGCCCCTGAAAAGGGTGCAAAAGCAGACGTACAAAGCAAATTTGGTTTCAGAATAAACCAAATGAGTTGCAACCAGTGAAGCGTGATCTTCTTCAAAAGATTATTTTTAGGTCTAGTTAAAAATCTTTAGCGGTAACATGACAAAACAAAGAATTAGGAGTGTCATGATCAAAATAAAATGATATAAAAATCGCCAGTGCTAACAAAACCAGCACTTTATGTACACATGAAAATACTTATTAAAAAACTAAGTTTTATTACAGATTCGATTACTTACAACTCTCTTTGGTCGTCAGCCTAACAACGGTAGTGTTTCCACAACCAGGGGTTGTGCAAGAGGCCAACTCAATTGAATAGTTTGTGTAGGGCTTTAGACCAATCAAGGTAAGGTAGTACATTGCAGTACCATTGTCGTATTTAGCCAGTGTGAAATTGCTTTTGACGTTATCGGAAATATTATAAACAGCAAGGATGAGATCCGATGGAGTGATTTGCTCCATGTTGGCAGCAACATAAAATTCCCTCCGCGTGCCAAAGCTTCTATCTGCTAACGTTTCGTTCAGAGTGATTCTAAATTCGCGGAACGTTCCATGAAGTCGCGCCCTTTCGACTTGCATCCATTGCAGCATAATACCCGAGTCAGATATGTTATATGCGGTGAAATTCCTCGGCGCAGCTGAAGGAGCTTGAAAAAAATTTAAGAATAGATGTAGACAAATTTTTCACTTCAAACGATAAACAAGCTTGCTCAAGGAGATGATTCATTGATGTGTGAGCCATTGCAGCTTTTGATGCTCAAAGTAAACAAGTGTATATGATTTTGTGGAAAAAGCATAAGTGCTGAATAAAGAAATTTTCTAAATTACAATCATATATCTTAGTGGTGAATAAGAACTATTCTTTGACTACGCACAATTCACTAAACTGGGATAGTCTTGGAAACTAAAGCAGTCAATTTTTTGCATATCATGGGGAAAGAGCGGATTGTTATTTGTCACGACTCACCATTGACTATTAGAGAACTTTTGATTTGGGAGTGTACCGAAATGATGATTTAATGAAATTTAACCAGACAAAATCTAACGAAGAAGGGTTTGTACTTTGTAATCTTGCTACATTTGTCATTGTTTGCTATTCGAGATGGTCTCTTGTGACGTGCCTCGTCAAGATTGGAAGTGTACCCGCTCTTGCAAGTTTATGTGCAATACCTTTCCTGTTGGTCTTTTGAGGATTTTATTCCTTTGGTCGAGCTAGGAGTGTTATAAAGAGGCTGCAACTTTTCTTACTGAAGCCTTAGTTGAAATGCTCGTTCCTTGTACTGCTTCCATCTTCCCTTTCTTTCTTAATATGAAAATTTGCATTTTTTTTATATAACCCTAACATTTTTAAAGCTTCTTTTTTAGCCATCATAAAAGCTTCTCATACTTTTAGGCATCTTTTATTCTGTTTGATGGGTTTATGCTTTTCTCGTCTACCTCCTACCTGAAATCAATGAATGTTGAGGTTTTTGCGTACCTAGTTAACCTTAGTTGGCTGGACGATTTGCACCAAAGAAGCTAAATGCTCGCTCGCTCTCAATGGTGTGGAGACATAGCCCATGGCTTATAGTTATCTATGGCATGTTCTCTGCCGAGGGAGTTTCAAGCTGACAGCTTTTCACAAAAAAATCCAATCTGGAAAGTGTTTTTAAACATATATGTGTTCAAAGTATTAACATTCATCGTTGCCGCGTGGATTGGAAACAAAATACATTCTAAATATTGAGCTCCATTTGAAAAAAACCATGTAGGCAGGAATAAGCAAGTTTTATACAACCTTATATGTTCTATTTGAATAAAAAATGCTGATCAAATGAATTTTAACGGAGTTGTAGAATTTGATTTTACTAGAATTTCTTATTTTAGCTGAATTGTATTAGGCTCATTTGTGAGGGAAGTGAACCTTTTATGTCCATTCCCCGCCCAGAACTTTAATCTGCTTGTATTTGAGTCAATCAAGCTGTATCCAAGGTTTACGTGTTTTGAATGGATTAGGTGAAGCAACTTGTAACGATGCACCAACGGCCCAACGTTGCTTTCTGTGGTAAGAGAATGTAGCCTAAAGACCTGACTTAATGAGAGATGTCGTAATGTCTTGAAGGAATTCATTTATTGATGTTTTCCCAAAATAAGAATTTAAAATGAGCTTACTGCTTTCTCCTGTCACATTGAAGTAGTAAATGCCACTTCTGTTCCCTGCACCGGCAGATGTAAAAGCCACGATTTCAAATTTGTATTTTGTAAAGTAAAGTAAATCCTTGAAACGTGTGACTGTATGCCCATTTTCGTAGTCATCTTTTGCAACTGTCCGGTTCTGTTCGTTCGACCAAAAGCCATCAACTGTTTTCCAAGAAAAGTAAATATTGTAACCAAGAATAATTCCATTGCGAATTTCTTTCTCTGGAGCTTCCATCGAAATTTCGATCATTGCTGCTGTTCTAAGCGTGATCCGTATATTCTTCGGTGGTCCTTCTGGACCTGAAAATTAAGTGAAATACTTAAAATCTTCAGTAAAACAAGACAAAAGCTTTCAATAATTCATAAAACTTTAAGTGAGGTAAAGGACTGAACCTATTCGATGCAAAACAAATTTCTGCAGATAAAGCCAACCACAAGTCGTGAAAACCCAACCCATAAATGCAACTGATATATGATTTTTAAAGGCCAATTTTTAAAAGATTATTACTTAGTTACTCCATGTTCATGCTTATCGAAAAGCCCAATCAATGCTTGATAAACGATGTTTAGTGCTTGATTGATAATGGATGAAAAGTTTAACAAAGAATTGAGCAAGGAAACTATCTTCGATTTAAGATTGCTTTATTTTCTTGGAGCAGTGGGAAAAGAAAGATCTTTTTAGCATTTTATAAACGATAACTTACGATCTTGGAGTGTTGTTGCACAGTGAGCATGGCTTAATGGTCCAAACCCTTTGACGGTGCTGCCAGATATCGCAATGCAGTAGTTAGTGTACTTTTTTAGGCCTTCAACACTCCATTTGGCTTGCACCGTCTCAATGAAAAACTTGCTTTGCTGAAGCGTAGCATTGTACAATGGGAAGCTATTAGAGAGGTTGAATAATTCAGAGAGGGCTGATGCATTTGCGAAGTAAAGTCTATATCCAGCAAAGTACCCATGAGTACAGTTTGATCTAAGTGGAACCCATGAGAAATTTAAAGCAGTGGATGCCATGGAGCTTGATGAAATGCGTTCACTGCTACAAGTCGGTTTATGTTCATCAGTTCGTATGTATACAGAATCGTTATAAGGACCACATCCTTTGTAAGAGCAGGCAGATGCTCTTATCGTATAATAAGTCCAGTACTGCAAGCCTGTTACTGTGAAGTTAATTATGTTGGCTGTTGGCTGCAAAAAACTAGTCTCGTTGCGACAAGACAAGAATTGTGCAGTGCTTGAAAAAATCCTGCGTTGCATTTTATTACATGTGGCATTGACTTGAGCTGCGGAAGATGTATCAGGAAAAATCAGATCTGAAATCCACGCAGCTGAAAATTCTCTTAGCATTTCGCTCGCAAGATTAGCCATATAGGATACATTGTAGTACAGGATTCTTCCATTCTCACCCTTAATATCCATTCCACCGAGTGTGAGACCGAGTGTGGAAGACGTATTCGAGTAAACAGCCAGAGTGTCTATACCCAAGCTAGGAGCTGTAAAAGTAAAACATTATAAACACGCCTATTGTTGCATTCTAGCAGCAGGAAAGCTCATGTTTGATTGGCTTCAAGCCTCTGCAGAGAACCAAAAAATGAAATTGGTTTTAAAAAGAAAGTATCAACATCCAAAGGGAAACCATGACAATTTATTCATAGCTTAGTAAACATGATAAAAGTCACCAAAAGCACCTAAATTTGAACAATTTTTTGGCGGTACGAAATTTGAATATGGCTTTGAAAAAAGCAAAAATTTCACCACATGCTTAAAGCTTTTCCGTCTGACACTCCTCAGAGTCTAAAACTTCAGAATTAGCTTAAGTAAATGATAAAATGTTTGCTTTTTTCAAAGCCACATTCCAATACCTGCATTTTTTTACTATATGATCAAACTTTGGTTATTTTCTAGTCAGGCAATATTCTAATTTGCAGCGATGACCAATTTGTACAATGAAAAGAAAAAACGCAGCAATGAATTTGAATTTTTTCTGTGTTGAAATTTTCAAGAATGTCTTATTCAAGTTCAAATGTATAAAACAACCTGTAAAGTTATGATTTGTGCACCAATTGAATTACATTGCATGAATTAGAATAATTAGTTGTTAGATAGTCGTAGAGAACCATGCTGTAAGAATACACGCTGTGCTGAATATTCTGTTACGCTCCTACTAAACGTACGTTCTCTTGTGTGCTTCCTGCAATACGGAACATACTATAACCAACAACAAAACGAAATAAACAAATACAAGTCATGCATATATAATTTAACTTGTATCTTTCATGAAGCTTTAAATGCTATTTAAGAAGGTGAATGCGTACATATGAATGGGTCTAAGTGATATCAAAGCTTTCCTTGAATTTGGGGTATTAGTTCGTTGCTGGAAAGGAAAAAAACCTATTTGCAAAACGCATCAACGGATCTGGACTCATGCTACATTGCCTATCGCGATGCTAGTCTGAATTGCAAAATTTCTGTATTTGTGCAATGATGAAAATTTTTAGCATATTGCCTGGTTCTAGTAGCGAATAACCTGGTAACTGCTAACACTCCTTCATTTATTCTTACTTAGACATCTCTTCGATTCATAGACAACATCAACTACGGCTCCTGAAAAATAGCCTCTGCAAGAAAAGTATTTCGTCCTTTTTCACATTTCTTTGGTCTGTACTGATGTTTTATCTGCCTTTTTTGTGCCCTGTTTTTGTTAGTCATTTTACAAAATAATGCATGTAGCCTAACTTGAATAGAAGAAGATAAACATATTGAAAGATTCACCTCCTTCCGGCATTTTCAAGCAAATCCGTATTGTTATTGGGCCAATGCCAATGTGGTTGAAAGCAGCCAGTCTAAAACTGTAAACTCTGTTTGGTTCCAACGGGCCAATAACAGCGTGAGATTGGTTCTGTCCTGTCACGTTTATGTTCTGTTCTATCTTGAGACTTCTTGGATAGCTTTCTTCCTTCATTTTAACTAAATATCCGCGTGTTGTAGTTTGATTCGTTTTCCATATTCGGAAATCGTCCGAAAATGGTTTCCAGTGGACTCCAACATGACTTGAATTTATAAACGACATATTGAATTTTTCTGGAGTTATGGATGGTGCTACAAATTCAAACAGAGCCTCAAAATAAGAAATGTAAAAGATCCATTAACCAAATATATACGTTTGGAGATGCAGGACAAGGTAAGAGTTTAGTTTATCTAGCACTTTTGAAATCTTTCATTTAAACAGCCTTGTGAGCAACAGCTCTCATCGCAATTCCAAACAGGCTACTTTATTTGATGACTTCAGTAAGATTTTTCTTCCCAAATATTCTAAGCCGATTTTCCTTCTCAAGATATAAAACTTCATTTCTTTTTATTTTGGTAAATTTCTCAAATTTTGAAATTATTTTGAAATATGCAATTTGTAGAGGATGTTTGTCTTCACCTTGAGTGCCATAGGTTTAGGCAAGGGGCACTCGCTGTGCAACCTTCAAGGACACGTGTTCGCATCTCTGATTGGCCGATTTCGATCCACAACTGGGCATTTTATACCCTGAACAGTGTCAGGCGAAACATCTAATTACATCTTAAAACTTTTAGCTATTTCAAAGCCACTTCTAAATTTTGTACCACCAAAAACAGTTTTCTTAAATTCCTGTATTCCTTTAATTCCTTTATGGAATATAGCAAATAATGATTTTGAAAATTATCAAAATCAGATCAAGGAAAAGCAAGACAAAGTAAGAAAAGTTGTTCCTACCTCCATCAAGTGTATGACATTCAACTCTCGAGAAGGGCCCCGTTCCACCATTGGTAAAGCCGGCAATGTAAAATACATAGTTCGTAAATGTTTGAAGGCCTAGTGCTTTGTATTCAGAATATCCCACCGTGCTGTGAGTTATCTCACTAAAATTATATCTCCTCGATTCATTGTTCGAAAATTCATGTTTGTAAATTACACTTTCGCTTGGTGCATAATAAATACGGTAACCTGTTAATATCCCATTCCAAAGATCGTTTGGCAAATCTTGTATTTGCAAAAAACATGCTGTACTATTCACAAATGTGACTTGAGTTACTGGAGTGCCACTTGGTGCTAAAAAAAAGAATTTTCTCAATCCACAAGCACATTTTGCCATATTTATCTTTTTCATTTTTTGCAAAACTCTGTTAGGCATTTCTGTGCCTATTTTCCAACATTCAAAAGTTTATAATTCTAAATGAAATGACTTGATTGAAACAAAAATTTGAGGATATTCATTAAGCTATCTTTTGTAAGAAAAATATGTGTTTCAAAATCTAAAATTAAACAAGAAAAACCACGAATGTGATTAAAGAAATTTCTTAAAATAGCATAAAAAATCACGGGGAGAAAAATATCTTGCTTGTACTTTTCAAGGGAGTGCTCGTTGGTCCTCTAATGAACTCGTTTTCTAAAATGGCTGGTAATTAATTGATTAAAACTTCAAGATGACAATGGCTTCCTGCAGATTCCGCGTATCATGAAGTCCGTAAGAATGGAGGTTGTTTATAAAAAATCAATCTGATTTGTTTTACTTACCGCCTTCAAGAGTTGCAGCCATTAATATTATGGCAGGAAGGGCCTTATTTTGAATCTCCAGCGGCGTTACAGTGAGGGTATAGTCAACATTTGGTTGAAGATTGGACACATTGAAGACAAGGCCATCTCGCAGGGTGCAATTTCCATTAAAGAACCTAGATGAAACCAGTTTATCAATGCCAACATATGAAATGTCATAGCCAGCATGAGCTTCTTGGAATTTTCGAGGGATGTATCTGAATACGAGTGAAGTGCTTGTGCTATTTACAAAGACCACATTTGCAGGATTGATAAGTACTGTAAAAGAAAGAAAAGCAAAATCAATATCTTATATTTCTTACTTCAAAATGAATTATACTTTGTGGGGGTTTCAAGGGAGAACGCTGGATACTTACTATAAGAAAATAAAAGATAGAAATATTCAGATATACCAACAATATCATTAATCAAGAATAATTGAACAGGCGCAAAAGAAAACTAATTAAACAAGAAAACAATTAGTTAATGGGACTTCTGACCTTTTTGCCGAAGGGGAAATTTCCTATATAATTTCCTTCATAATGTTACAATAATGTTACACATTTTATTGCATTCTTTTACAACATACTATAATGTTATGTTATAACAGGCTATTAAAATTTCCTATTTCAATTAATTCGAAGTATTCGGAGCCACTAACCATTCCTCTGCTTTTTGTCCAGCTGAAAAGCGCATTCATTTCCTTGACAATCAGTATAACCACCATTAAACTTATCTGAGACGAGAATATCCTTTTCATAGGCAGAAAGATACGAAAAGAACAATCTTCCATTGAATTTCAATTCCAAAGGTATGAAACAATTTGCGAATGGGCAGTCCTCGTTGATTTGCTTTCCAGGACTACAAGCAATTGATTTCATTTAAAATTCAACATGCTTTCATACATAAGTACAAAAAAATTTGACTGTGTAAACTATCTGATTGTTTATCACTGGTTTATTTTAAGCAACTTTGTTTTTTTGGTGTCTTAGTTGCAATAAATTGATTCCACCTGTATTTAAAAGCTGCATTTTGAATGATGAAAATTTAGTGATTATGATTTCTAGAGGTCGGGTCTAGGAAGAAACTGTTCCACACCAAAAGGTTCTACTGTTTCACACCTAGGAACTGTCTACAGAAAGAACCTGTTGGCATTCTAGCAGTTTTTAATCAAATATTGACAACCTTTAAAATTTAACAGGTCCCGAATCAGGGTATATTATAATTTTGAAAGTTGCACAGACACTTTAAAACATGCATTTTTTATTCTAAACCATCATCACTTGTGCCTACAGAGGACCTATAGCGGCCAGCGGGTCATTACCCCTCCTAAAGGTCAATGAATTTGTCACACCTGTCGGCCTTATTAATAAAGGCTCGCTTAAACTGCCATTTTTAAATTGTTGATTACAAATAAAGCTGAAAACTTTGCATAAATTCTAAAAAGTCTCCGAACCGACACATTTTATCAGCCTAATAAATTATTAAAAAGTTCATTCCAATGTTATATTTTAAGGGCATGGCAACAAAAAAAAGCTTCCTCCCTGTTGCTATTCTTAGCGGTAGCCACCTGCAAATCAGCTTTTGATCTACATCTGCTTTGGGTTTCAAGACAACGTTACAGTTTTATTGACATGAAAATCACATTTGGATTGGCTCCTAGATAAACAATTCCAAAAAAAGTTTTAGCCTGTAGCTTACAAGGAACTTACATTCCGCAAAAATGCTTTGCCTTAAAACATTGAAATTTATTAAATGATGCTATTGAAATCAATTTTTCTTTTTACAATCCCATTAGAGATTTCTGCTGTAAAGGCACTCACCCGATCTCTTCTAGCTTTACTTTAACAAAGGAGTTGCTTTCTGCAAAGACTTGTTTCAGCTGTCAATAAAATCGAGGTATCATTAAGAAAATTCTAGAAAGGCCTCTGAGGATTTTATTTAATGATGACATGCTACCTTATGCTGACATCACTGGAAAATGGGGCAATGTTCATATATACGTTTTTTGAATTGAGCCCTTTTCAAGAATACTTGCAAGAAATTTTCAAGCTTCAAATGAAAGTACAAGATATCCTTATAGTCTAGTTTTTCGTCGACCAAATAAGAATCCTTTTGCATCGAGCATCAAAAAATTATAAGAGAAAACCACCTTCGGTCTTGTGACTTGGAGCTCAACTATTCTGAGGACCATCCTATTTAATTAGCTAGCGGCTTTAGCCTAGAGCTTAATATATAATTACTTTTAAGTATCCTTTCAACAGTGATCGTTTATATTGTAGCTTTGAATTTATGTAATTTTCTAATATGTCTTTCTCCTGGATCTATATTAAATTAATCCTTTTAAATATAATCTGGACAAGGTGTCTATAACATAACATAATGTTTATTACATAATTAGTTAAATTGATTTTAAAATGAATAGTTTTAATATAAACGAGAGAGAGGAGAAGCCAGTAATGTTGGTGTCTGTTATTTCATTTTCGATGGGATTTTAGAAGTGAAAACTCAAAGTGGCAACTTAGAACCGTCCTGTTCTATACACTAAAATCCCTGGACAGTTCTGCCTTTACAGTATCGAACACTTTATGTCACATTGGTAGACAGTAATTTCTTTAAAACGTAAGTAAATGTTATCTTTATATGTTGTACGCGTCAGGTCAGGACAGAAAACATGTAGACATATGATGTAGATTACCTGCCCTTCCGTACAGATAAATGAATGGTTTTCTATCATTTTGCTCCACTATCTTTACAAAAGAGACTTTTAAAGAAAAGTGACCTTCAAACCCTTTTGGCTTTGTAAAAGGGAGGGGGGGGGGGAGTTCCAAAGCTGGGATAACTTTGGTACCACTGACCAAAATACATTTGAAGTATTTTTTCAATATGTTACTGGAATTTCTACATCTTATGTTTAGTAGAACAAGGGTTAGTAAATCAAAAACCAGGATAGTGGAAGAAGAGAGAGGAATAGAAAAGTCTTTGAGCGCATTTACTTTTGAAATTTTCAAAATGTTCAAAACTTTATCAGAAAAACTTAGAATTCTTCATCATTTTAGTTGAAAGTTTGCTTTAAAACATGCAAGATACACATCCTTTCTTTTTCTCTTATTGTCATCTATCATTGCCCTGTAAACTTTTTCCTCCGAAACTTGTAATCACTTGCGACACATCATTTTGTTGATATCAGAACAAACTTGTGAAAGGCTAGCCACAGCTACAAACATAGTGAATAAATAATCTGCATCTAAACCGTTAGCATACCTCTGCTTCTACTTTTCTGTGAACAAACTTTGCCTCGATTCCAGTAATATCTCTAAAGTTGTCATAGAATGACAGATCTCTGAATTTGAAGAAGACTGATACGGTATAAATTAATTCCCCTTTGGCAACTCCTAAAAAAAATGTATATAAGTTTCAAAACGCCTCTATTCATGATAAAAGTTGTCAAATAAATTCTTTGAGTCATTAAGATTTTCTTAAACTGATCAAATAGACAAGAGTTTATCTTTTCATCTGTTAAGACGATAATACCAACGGCTTAGCAGTCTTAAGAGTCTATATTAGATAGCTGTGCAATCAGCCTATTTTAAACAATATTGAATTCAAGGATTCTATATTTTACCATAACGTATTTTATCAGTAGCGTCTACTAGAAATATTTGACTTACCTTCAATCTTTTTTGGAGGATAGAAGCTGTTAATTGCCATGAACGCAGAGGCTGAAATCAATAAAAAAGGAAAATATTGTTACTGAAACGAATTGCTTACGAATAAACTACAGATTGCATTTACAATTTTCAGGCTTAGTAAAAGACCTTTTCAAGCTGCTTTGCGCTTGCTTGAAATTTCCCATCGATTCCAGCCAACTATGCTAAGATTAATGTTGGAATCCAGCAAAACATCAACCTTTATTCAACTTGTGAAGGTGCAATAAATAAACTTTTCTTTTTTGCTGCAATGTCATACATTTTTTAGCTATTTACGGGAAAAAAT
This sequence comes from Rhopilema esculentum, assembly GCF_057945365.1. Lineage (NCBI taxonomy): Eukaryota > Metazoa > Cnidaria > Scyphozoa > Rhizostomeae > Rhizostomatidae > Rhopilema > Rhopilema esculentum. The sequence continues at coordinate 6,003,742 of NC_142818.1, forward strand.
GAATACTATAAAGTTTTGTCTTTTTATGCAAGCATTAAACGCATTAGTTATTAAAAATATGGTTGGGTACAACTTGAAAGTGATCAGCAGTCAAACGAAAAGCAACACGCGATCAACGTGGTTTGTGACAAACAATTTTGCTTTCTTTTGTCGGTAGCATTATTAGAATCATATTTGTTTAAAAAGACGAAACCAGTCAATATAACTTTCTGAACTATTAGTGGTATGACATTTTATGCATAATTTCAGAAAAATGGTTGATTGTTAGAAAAGGTTAGAGCTCCGTTATAGGGGAATTGTTGCTCCATACATATCACAGTGTTTGGGAGGTGAAGAGAAATACCAAAGGGAAATGTATGAGTGTGCCACCTGTACTGCAATGGTCAGCTGATCACATATACAAGGGTCTCGGACGGAGGCCCTGGCATGACAAAACTTTAACATAGCTTGAGGCGAGTCAATGCTCTCTGTTATTCCAGGCATAGGAATCACGAAATGTGGTTACATTGAGAGGAAGGACCAGGACACTGCTTGATAAGCATAGCCTTTTGGTATCCAACGAGCTGTCTTTCGAAGCTTGGTTGGAACAAATTCAAACACAGCTTATCATAAGATTGGTAGGTCAGCACTTTGCTAGTCGGTGCAATCTTTGGGTAGTCGATAAAACAAGAATAGAATGTCATCATTCAGGCATTCAAAACCTTTCTGGAAAACTGCAATTTTAGCAAATGAAAGAGGTTTTGGTTATAAAATGTTCGTAAAAGAGGTACAGGATTTGTGAGAATATTCTGAGAGATAATGTGAGCGAAGGTAAACAACCAGTTCAGGACTCGAACCCACGACCAGCGACATTGCACGTTGTTGCCATATAAGCCCAGCTTCCGGTAACCAGGACACGCCTAGTCCTCTTCAGTAAGGGGCAAAACCGATCGACGAGGCCCAGAGAAAATTTCCGTAACCACCCCATTCAGACTAGCTCAAAAGGCATTTCAGAACCTCGCTTACAGTCATTTTCCTGAAATCGTGCAAGATGTTTAACGATTTTTAGACACATATTTGCTACGTCTGATTAGTTACATTCTTAAAATGAAATGAATTGCAGGCCCTGAGGCAATTTCCCCCCTTTGCCCCCCTCTCAGTGGCCCTGATCTTGGCCTCAGTAATCATCAAGCGGCATCAAATTATCCGGCATCAAATTATCCGGCAAAAAATTCTGAATCATTTTAGCATTTTATTCTGCTGACTTTATAGAAAAGGTGACATATTCTATGTAGTTCTTTGACCATTTTATGCTGTTTTCAATCATTACAATCAACGTCTTTCAAATTTTAAAACTAATATCAACTTTTCCTCGAACAGTGATCCTGGTGTTGCACTAACTGTTAAACAATGATGTCATGACTCAGTATCCTTTTAAGCATTGCGTCCTCTCGAAAGCTTGATCCGTTAATTCACTCTGCATTTTGGCCGACAAATGATAAATAATTTTTTTCCTGTGACCCATATAGACCAGGCTACAGTGGCCATAGGTACCACCTCAGTGCGGAGAAATTCAAATGGATATTTTCAGGTAGCTATGAGTCTGGTTACTTGGAAAAGTGATGGTGAACGGGGAATTGTTGGGGTTTAAGGGGTAAATACGGGGGTTTAAGATCGTCATATTAGCATATTACCTCTGCGGAGGAGCTACTGTTTTGTTTACGACTTCAGAGCATGGCAAGTGCTTGTTATCATAAAAAAATAATCTAGAGGGAGTCTTTTTGAGCCTCTTCTTTAAATTCCGACATATTGCTACAATTAGAGTAGTCACGTGACCAATTTTTACCCCTTACCATATTTGGAAGGTGAGCCTTTTTCAACAGAATACCTAAAAATTCTTTTGTTTAATAATCTTAAATGTTAAAAGATGCAAGTTAAGGCAAAGATACCTGCATTTGTCATTGTTTATCCATTTTAGGTTTCATTTTCACTTTCTACATCATCTCCGTTTCTTCATGATCCAGGAGGAAGTCAGTCAGTTCGTCTGGAAATGCTTGTCGTTGCCATTCTATAGTCAGATTCCCTTTCCAGCCAAAAGTAGAAAGATCTGGCAAATTTATGGACCTTTCACCCGATGACTTCCAAATCTTTGATCGCAATATGTGTAGCCTTAGTGATGATTGACATGGGGGTAAGAGTGAAATGTCTATGGCTTTACCTTGTCTTACATACTTCTTGTCAAATAATTTTTTCCTCACATCATTGACATTTTTTTGCCGGTATCCATATAAATGGCAAACATATTCTTCAAGGTTAACAAATATTTGCTCATCAAGTTCCCATACCTGCCCAAGTAGTGAAAATGTGTTAAGAAATCTGTTGTTTTTCTGGACAACCTTCCAACATTCTGATTTCCCTTTGCGGAAAAAAGATGACACATAGTCATTCCCCGTGAATGCATGAAAGCATATCTTGCACTTCTTCAAACCATCTTCCATCTCAATATCAGACAAAAATAGTCCTTTTCTATTCAAACCAACTCCAAAATCGAGATATACTTGACTTTGCTCTTCAATAATATTTAATACAATTACCAAGATTTCGATATCTGACGATGGAGAGCGTACAACAACTTTTTTCGAAGGATGCCAAGTTAAAGTATGCAGGCAATGTAGGGTCAACTTCGTGTCTGCTTCCTCTTGATTGCTTGCAAGTTCGTCTTCCTCAATTGCTTCAAACTCTGTTAGCTTCATGCACTATTTTCAGTCGAAATGAAGATCTTTGTGCACTGTAACATTTCTATTGCACGCAATCGGTTCTCAACAAGAACATTGACCATCAAGAAAATGTCGTTTATTTTCTTCATTCTTTAGAAATTCGTTAAAATTTGGTGGAATTTTAGACTTAGCTGACTGAATAATAATTTTTTCAGAGCAACCTCTTTTGTTTCTTTCGGATGACTTGATATACACTTCTTGATACATTCTGCAACAATATCAACTCTACAATAATTTCTGGGCAACGGTTTCATGAACTTCCACGTCAAGTCTTCTTAATTTTCAGTCATTTTCGTTATTGTGCAGATGACGGCCATCATTTCAATTAAAAATGCAGAGACATTCCTTTTGTCTGGTAAAGTTTCTTTAGGGTGACCAACGGGGTTGCTACAATGGTCCAATATAATGCCTTGTAGTTTACTTTTAGCTGTTGTTCTTCTCGCGCCATCAGGATTTGCCAAACTCAAAGGTACAGAACTCAATGGATACTTTAATGCCTTAAATTTTTTATAACAAGGTTCTATATGAAATCCGTGCTTATTTGGATCAACCTCGTCAGGAATGGAGCTGCATTGTTCTTCGTGGAGGTTTTTGCCACCAAGTCGTAAACGAGTAGCCTTTGCAGCATAAATTTTATCTTTATTGATGTCAGACAAATCTTTAATACTACTATACAGACAATCTTTGCTCGGGTAATGAACAATACAGCTTAAGCCTTGCATGTTTAAAAATATAAATAAAACAGGACCTCCTCAATACTTTAAAGGTACAGAGAGTATCCAATTTTCAGAGCGAAAATAACAACTTACATACTGAAAATGACGCTTAGAGCAAAACAATTCTTTCTTGGTAATGATGCACACAGGTCTTTTTGTTCTACTACGTATTTCCGTGATTTCTTGGGTTCATTGCGTTACATATTTGTATTACTCTTTGTACAAATATTTTCAAAGCGATGAATTGCGAAAAAAGTTGCCCAGCATCTGAAGAAGATGTGGAGTCATTACGCAATAACCAAACGCGCATGACGTCAAACGGCTAATGACGCCTAATAAATTATCATGTCTTCGCAACCATTATTCTTCACATAGTTAAAAACAATCATAAACTCAAAGTTATTCAGGGTATCTATCAACAACAGCTCGGTTGTAGAATAATCTTGCTGATTTATACATTATTGTAACATTTAAGAGTATTAAACAAAAGAATTTTCGGGTATTCTGTTAGAAAAGGCTCACCTTCCAAATATGGTAAGGGGTAAAAATTGGTCACGTGACTACTCTAATTGTAGCAATATGTCGGAATTTAAAGAGGAGGCTCTAAAAGACTCCCTGTAGATTCTTTTTTTATGATAACAAGCACTTGCCATGCTCTGAAGTTGTAAACAAAACGGTGGCTCCTCCACAGAGGTTATATGCTAATATGACGATTTTAAACCCCCGTATTTACCCCTTAAACCCCAACAATTCCCCGTTCACCATCACTTTTCCAAGTAACCAGACCCATAGCTACCTGAAAATATCCACTTGAATTTCTCCGCCCATTTGTTCATTATGCCTGTGCTGTCCAGGGATGGTCGTGTCTCTTTGCGGGCCTGGAGGCATCAAGCAAGTTTCGCTCCGCGAAAAGCAATATTATCAATACCGAAGCGCAAGCAAATGACATGCTGAAAGGCATGCCTACTTTATTGGAAAGTCTAGCATCTGATAATAAACACAAACTCAAAAAGTTTGAAAATCGAATATTATGTTATTTGTTTTGATTCCGATAGTGAATAAAATTCTAACTGCAGTGCTCTGGCCAGGGCCGTCACAAAAAGAGGAGGGGGCACAAAGGGTGTAAAACTAGATAAGAAAAAACCTCCCTAGTTCAAAAAAAGTCCGTTGCAAAAACGAGGTGTTTTCTGGCATTTGGGGGGCGCTTAGTGGACAAATTTTGGATTTTGTCGGCAAATAAAGGCTGCCTCACCCGTATTTTCGGCAAATGGGACCCGGAAGCCCTCCTTGAACACCATGACTAGCGAAGGGCCTTGTTCTGGCTCAATTTTGCAGGTTAGTCATAATATAAGCGCCTTATAAAAAAAATTGAAGAAAAAATATGGTTTTGAGTTGATTAGAGATTTCTAAAGACATGCTGGTCACGGTTTACTAATAAAACAAGCAAACAAACATATAAGATTAGAATCGTATATCTTCACCCACCTTGCTGGAAAGTAAACGCGTAGTAGTCGTTATTTCTGGTATTCAGTGAACTTCGCATGTAAAGGTTTACATCATTTCCCGGATGAAGTGAATCCGGTGCTAACACTCTTCCTCCTTGCCGAATTGTAGACAAATCTTGTATGGTAAATTGGTGTATGCAGCTGCTGTGTGAAGATAGAGAGTAATCTCCATTTATATAAACACACTCTTGAGCTGTAAGGCTTTTGATGCAGAACTGATCCTCTATGCGAATTAGATCGCAAGACTTTAAATAATGGAACCTATTCCAAATGCGTGAATACTGCATGCAAAGTCCACCAGAGTGCATCACTTTATAAACTTTTTCTAGAAAGTTGATAATAAAATATTGAAGTTTCAGATAGGTTTTTTAATATGGAAAAATGAGGACTGTAATGGGAATCCATTGGTGTAAATTTAACTGAATACAAATAACCAAACTATTAAGTTAATTAAATAACAAGTCAGAACTCTATAGCGTTTGGAACGAGAGTCATTTATATAGTAACAAAGAATAACATATTAAAAATTTCGATGCAACTAGCAATAACAACCTACTAATAAGTGTAAGATGCAAGGTTACAAAATCTCAAAGATCAGCCCCCAAATCGGAGATTAAGTTCGCTAATACTGGTGCAAAAGTTTTTGAAACACAATAGGCCAAAACGGCCAAATTTTGCATGCTTAGAGGTCCGCTGAGTGAATTTCTGAGACATTGGGCAAAAAGAATGATGGGAATCGTTATGATGCATTAAGGCTTTGATTTTTTTATTGCTTTTTCTATAACCAGGTCCCTCTCAGCTCCGGGGCTGTGACAATCTGCCCACTCTGCAACCTTCTGCGGGGTTGCATGCTTATGATTTCACTGCTGTTGCTATACGTAATTAAACAAAATTTTTGAAAGACAATATTGTAATAAACATACCTCCTTTTTCTAATATTTTAAGTTTTCCTGATGGCAAGATGACAACAGGCTGCCCATTCATCGACAAAACAGACTTTGGGTTTAGCGTGTCTTCAGTAGGGACTAGGTTCCAAGCGTTTGAATTTGGTACCAGCCTATATAAAAGACCCGAAGTAGTGATTTGGAAAAAAAAGCCCATGCTGTCTGTGGAAATTTGCTGCATAGGCGTAGAAGGTTGCAAACTTGTCATCTAAAGGGAAACAAAATAAATGTTAGCAGTATAGGAAGTCTTGTCTTCTTTCGCTTTGGATTTCTAGTTGGGTTCACATTGCTGGGCTTATGATAGAAAACTAATTCTTTTCACTTGATACTAACGAAGGCTGCAGCAGATAATCCAAGATAGCTAAGCGAAAAGAGCAGCTTTTGTTAATAGAAGTCTTAAGATTTTGAGTCGTCTTCTTGGGAGATTTATTAATTTTCCTTGTTTTTTCCACTTTTCAAAAGGGTGTATTGGATTGACTGGTGAATATCAAGGAAAACGTAAGCAAAGTGAGGCACCTGCTCTACAACTACCACAATGCATTGCGCGTTGAAGCCGAAACAGTTTTTATCGCCACTTACTGAACCACACACATTTATTAAGGTGTCGGCTCTAATAAAGGTTATGATTAAAAATTGCAGAACATCAATGGACAGTTGAAGAACTAGCTGTCTTCTTTCTCGCACACACAAGGGTGGTGGCGTGATCTAGCTCAAAATGAAGGCATTCGTTTCTATCCGATCTACCCCAATGCAATGCAAAAAATGTGTTTGTTGTTACTTACGCTTGATGACACCGAGGAAGAACAGACAAAGCTGCTAAGGGGCAACGAATGTACTGTCAGATCATCTTTGTAGACAATGCAATGATATCTTGAACAGGCAATTTGAGTAGCATACAAATTCGTTGCAGTGGAATATTGTACTTCTCCATTTCCCAGAACGTTGAAGCAGTGCAGTTGGCTTGTTGTTGACTCAATAAAAAACGCGACTCCATGTTTGTACCCACTGCAAACTGTCTGTAACGTCATTGAACCTGTAAACAACAAAATTCACCGTGAAATGCAGAAGAACGTTGCATACTGCTCATTTCTTGCAAACATTTAGGCGTTTAATTGTGAGGTATTTGGAGTTTTCCGTTCTTCGCTATGATAAAAAAGGATTATCCAAGAGATCCGGCAACCTGACCGTGCATATCATAAAAACACAAACTATCTTCAGTCTTATTTTTCCCGCATCACTGTTAATCTGTCTTCTTTATATTCATGCATGTGGAAATGTGATTTCTACCGTTCGAGTATCTTTTTTAGGTTGGAAAGTGGGGGTGGGGGTAAGGGCAAATAAAAGATATGCAAACGCTGCATGGGGCTCTCTCTCCAACACAAAAGTAGAAGCCCTCCAACGTCTTCATAAGAGAGTTCAGTCTATCATTAAAAGGGCAAAAATCAAAGATTAGTGGTCTGATGACTGGTTGAGAACAATTAATAAACTTTGATCGATCGGTGATGACCTATAAGATGATGAATGAGATATGCCCTGAAAGCCTTTGGGATAAATATAAAGCAAGAAATACTTACTCAAGTTATAGAACAAGAAACTGCACGGATATTTGAGTTCCGAGATAGAATCTTAAGCACTATAAGAAAAGCTTCCACTATTCGGGTCTAGGGGCTTGGAACAAAATTCCTACTACCATCAGGGAGCTTTCTACTTTGAAAAAATTAAAAAAACACCTCAGAATACGTTTGAGGGGCTGAAATAAACTCAAACACGACTCCCTGAAGGAACAGCCCTACTCTAGTGATTTTTTATTTATATTTCTTTTGTATAATTTTAAATTTAGTTTTTGCTGAAGGGATTTCATGTTTAAATAATAAATAATGAGAACATTTTTATTTTATATTCTTTTACATACAACAGTTAGTCGCCAGCCCAACAGTTAATTCGATGACATACAGACAGTTGGGTCCCGTCGTCAGAGGCTCTATTTTAGAGAGCATGCATTTTATCTAATTTTTTGCATTCACAATAGTAATTTAAATTATAATTTTGAGTTTCTTGAACAAGAATATAAACAAGCCCTCAAAATTAGTACCGATTCGAATCATCTATGGCTAAAAAATAAATTCCATAGGTTAGAATGTTTGTTAGATTGTTAAAGCAAATGTCTTGTCTCTGTGATTAACACCTTTCAAGACTTCTTCCGTTACATAACATGAAATTACAGAAACAAGCAAATAAATTTTTTACTTACCATATGAAGAGCGCGGTACCATTGTCCAATGGGAACCCTCAGGAACGCTTTCATTAACACCGGACCGGAATCGGAGATAACCATCCTCATCTACTGCCCAAATACCATTCAGTCCGGGAGAGACTTTTTTCATTCTTCCTTCAATTTTCATCCAGTATTGATCAGGGTGATAGAAATACACTTCATTATTTACATCTACTGCCCACAACGATCCTGTCTCGTCGTTAAAAGTTAATTCAGTGAAGTTTATTCCTTTTTGTGGAAATTGATCATAACCTGTGGAAATGTATAGATATTAGCTTCATGGCCCTTCTTCAGAAAAACTTTATACTCTTTAAATCTACGTAAAGAAACGTATAGAAATTTTCTGCACCTAGAGTAATGCCGAAGCTCACACAGGTCTCTGGGACATCCCTGTGTAACAACCCAAGTTAAAACCACCCCCGATGAGAAATTTCCCGACCCGATTCGAATAAACAAATGACCCGGGTATTTTCCCATCCCCCCGTGTCCCCTGCAAGCAGATAATTTTTGTTCCCAGTCATTCTTATATTCCCTCTTTGGCACAACATCTCATCCCCTGCCAATCCAAAGATAAATTCACTGGCTATCCACAGTAAGACAACGGCTCTTTGAGCTTGCTTCGGAACGGTTCCATTTGATACCGTACCTTTCCGATTTATTAAGGAGCGGCATAGTGAGAACGGAGTCTTCATCGAAGTTTATAACTTACGCATTGTTAGACCGCCGCTATCGACTGAACCAAAAGTTTGCATTTTGAAAAGGTTTAGATGAACCATCAAATCATACGGATTGTTACGTTTTAGCAAAAGCAAAAGACCCTTTGTTAATAAATTTCTTTGTTTTGCTATTCGTGCCAAAATGATCCTGTAGCAAATTACAATTCAACCAGAAATGAATGATGCTGGAAAGCTTCTTCTTACCCGCAAAAACAAATGAATTGTACAACCATTGCGCAGTATACAATGTAGTTGCAGCTTGCCATAGTGCCACTTCATCAAAGCATATGTGCGGAGCACCCCCTCCGAGATATACTTCCACTGGGCTTGCTGATGCTGCTGCAGCAAAACAGTCTCTTTTCTCGACGGACGCAGATTTCCCATTATAGAATACAGAGACGGCATTTGTTGTTGCATCGACAGATATGACATGGTGACTCCAAACCCCATAGAACTCTTGGTACTGGCCAATGTTCCATTGGCAGGTTTCCCCACCCAATGTTACATTGGCTATCAATGCATGTGCGTTTCTCCAAGTTGAGTTCATTCCTGTTCTATTTTCAACGAACTTAACTGTGAGGATTCCAAAATCAATCAACGTTATTTCATCTTTTGTGAGCATGCTCTGCCAGGAAGGCATCAGCACCCAGTATGTCAAGCTGAAACTACCAGGACAGGTCCTTTGAAGAATGCAGTCACTTTCAAGCTCTTTAATACGGATCCTCGAGCTAGAAGCTGTACACAACGCAAGATTTGCAGGACCATTTGTAAAAAAGTACGAAGCATTTTCCAGCCTTGTGTCATTTTCAGCAACCGGGATATTCGGATGATAAAAACTAGGGCCTAATGCAGCCTGCACTTGTCTCTTGTTATCAAAGCTTGCGTAGGCTGATGTTCTATTGTAAATTGTCGATTCCAATGCTAAATAAATCAACGAATCGATACTTAATATCAAGACCAAAGGGGAGAACAAAAAATTTATCATCATTTGCAAAACAATCAGGATATATAGTATTCTTTAAAATCATCATTTTGCTCATAAAACAATAACATAAAGTACACGATTATTTATTTATCTTATAAAATAAAGTCTTTCTAATCTGAGACTCTTTTTTGACAACAAAAATATGTTAAAGGCTCTTGCGCAATCAGCATGCTTTGCGACTATATTTTCAAAATAGGCCTAATAGCGTACTGCATGAAAATACAAACCAAAATCAATTTCTCAAGATATCTGCCGCTAAGCATGCCGGTTGCACAAGAGCCTTTAAGTAAAAAGAATGCTGAAAGCCTGATTTAGTAAACCAAATAGTAAACAGTGACAAATTCACTACACAAAATGCTAATACCTACTTTGAAGTCGTAAACAGATCCAGCACATGTTTCATTTAAATAAGCAGATACTGTCATTGAGTAAATAACCTTTATTCACATTACACAGATTTGTTGATAATATAGAAAAAACAGGGTAGCTTAGTAATAAGAGTGCAAATTTAAGGAAGATGGAGAAAGGAAAGTTTTTAGTCCTACCGTTGGAGCAGTTTTCGTTCACATATTTGTTGGCATTGGGTGGACAAACGCACTGCAACCTTATCTGATCACAAACTGCCTCCATTTTGCATTCATTTTTACAAGCCCCTGCCACTAAATGGAAAAATTAAAATAAAAAGATTAATTTTCAGATTGACTTCTCAAACGAGCAGGCAGGATGATTCAATAGCGGATATTGTACTGAAACGCAGGAAAATACACAAAAAAGCAGGTAATAATTCAATTTGCTCCTTATTTTCGATACTGTACCACCTATCGTTACAACAGTTTCTTCTGCCTTATCAACCTACCGCAAGTCCTGGAATAGGACCCCTTAGGCCTTATTCAAGGAGGGGGCATATTTGAAAAGGGGGAGCTTACCAGATCATCTATAAGTTGCCATACAAATAACTAGTTTTGTATCAGAGTTTCTGTTTGATCAGTTTTTATGTTTAAAAAGATAGAATTTATTCTTTTGAATGAATTCTTTAGAATATTGATAGACTTTATAAAATAAAGTATTAAAAAAGGTATTCTTTTATTCTTACCATGCTGATTTGGACATACTGCTTGCACGGCAATGATATGAGTCTCCAATGCAGCGCCATAGTATTGTACGCACGAAAGATGACCTTTGAAAGTATCCATGGGAAGAGTGTTGTTGCCTCCAATGTGAATATTAAGAGGATGAGGCAATCTTTTTGCATTCTTGAGGATGAATTCATCTTTTAACTACAAACATGTAAATAGAGAGAAATAAGAAAGATTTAGGTCTACGTCTTGAGCCAAAGTTTCATATTATGGTATGATCGATATTATCGATATCATGGTATAAAAGCAAATATTAAAGTAGGAAATGCCACAATCGAAGAGACGAAAAAAGCCAAACTACTTGGGATAACTTCAGACAGCAAACTAAACTTTGAAGAGCATATAAAAAGAGTATATAAAAAGACATATAAAAAACTAATGTAAAGAAGCAGGTAAAAAGACAAATGCCCGTGTCAGAATCGCCCCTTTAATGAATGACCATAAAAGATCACTATTGATGAAAACCTTTATACTTAGTCATTTTAACAATTGCCCTCTTTTATGGATGTATTGTAGCCGAAAATTTGGAAAACTTATTGAAAATATCCATAAAAGGGCACTGACAGTGGTTTACAATGATTTTGAATCAAGCTTTGAAAATATTCTCTCACAAAAAATGATGTTAAGATACATCAAAAGAACCCACAACTACTAGCTATAGAAATATAGAAAACAGTAAATAACTTTTATCCAGTATTTATGAAAGAAATATTTCAGTTAAATGAACTTGCATATAATTTACGAAATCAATCGTTTATACAAAAAAAGCCGAACACTGTTATTCATGGGCTAGATACAATATCCTATATAGATGAAATGAATTGTGGAATTCTATACCATTAGACATTCGATCAACAGAAAATTGTTAAGTATTCAAAACTAAAATTAAACAAACGGATCTTACTTGCTCGTGTAGACTATGCGCACCATATATTTCTAGCATTTGATACTTGTAAATAACACGATTTTTCTTAGTTATATTTGTTATTGTTACAAGTTGGTGTTAATTAGCTGTTTATTAGCTATTATTTTGTAAACCAACATCAAATAAAGTTATAATTTTCTCTGGACCAACTTCTAAATGCGCCATAATTCACTGTATAATAATCTTTGGCTCAGTGATTTCAGTCACTTTCACCTGCTCTTCAGTTGAGGGTTTGGCGTGACCGTCCTGGGTAGATCGAAAAGGGGTGTTCACTCCCACATAGTGCAGTACCCGTATAATAAAAAAGAGGGCTTGAATACAAGGCAATCAGCCAAAAGGAAAAATATTCATACAGCTGCAGAACTGTAGCAAAATTGACTTCTGGTCATAATATGAATCTTCAAGTTCTCATATATATAAATCTTTAAAATGGCTTTGTGAAACCCTAAATGCCATACTATTTTCAGTGGCACGACCATCACCCATATTTGCAAAACTGATGTACACCAGTACACCAGTGCATGGAGCATTTGGAAGCATAATTTATTTTCACTTATTTTCTCTGTCTTTCAAAAAAATGCGAATACATAAAAATTTAAATAAACGTTTATATGTACCTCGCTATCTATAAAAGTTGTCAAGAGCTGTTCAATTTGTGAAAACACAACAGCAACATACGACCAGGTGCCTTCCTTCAACATTGCCGATGATTTGAAAGTGCGGCTTCCGAATTCATCTTGCAGCCTTAAGGTGAACCATGAAAATTAGTCTCATAAACAATGATATACATAAAATGCCTGCCAGAAGTGCTTGCAAGCAGGGGTGCCGTCCTAGAAAGTTAGAAAGGGGGGCTGTACTGAGGACAAATTCAAAAGACCACACCAATTAAGATGTGAGGGAGTTAGAGCAACGCATGGGTTGAACAGATAAGAACGATAACTTTATATTAACTTCAAACGGCCTACACACATAACTGTAATACTGTAAACTGTAATCTGAAACTTTATATAAACATGGGTCACATAAAGTAATGCTCCTGCGCATAGTCTATTAGGTTACTACAACACCCATGACCACACCTCTACCACAGCCAATATACTTGCATTTGCATTGAAGACAATCCGTTGTGTGTAGAAACCATTCATAATTTTCGATGACACAAAATGACTCATGTGTTGATATGAAATTCATGAGCACCAAAGGTATAACAAAGTGTTACAAACACATAATCCTTCCAGCCAAATATGAAACCACTTGTTAAGAAGAGAGTTGAGCCCCCCCCCCCCCCCAAAAAAACTGTGCGAATTTTGAGATGGTGGGCTGAACCCCTCTGAGCCCCCCTCCACGGCACCACTGCTGGCAAGACCAAATGATTGTGCGACAAACTCAGTATGGTACATATCTTATCTCATATTTCGCTCATTTTTACTCCTGAAAGAATGTCTATAGCATAGCTAGCTATTGAACATCACCCAAGCATGTTTAATAAATTTACCTACACCCTGTAATAAAGGAAGCAGGCGTCGCTTGATAGGAGGCCATGTGCTTTTCCAACAGTCTTTGCAAACATTGTTTTTTAAAGCACCATCACACGTAAAAGGAAATTTTGTTGAATTTAACTTAACAAGCACTGAGAGTATCTACAAGCACGTCTGTATGTATAACTCAAATTTGAATAATAATTTCATGTTATTCTTTTGGCTATGCTCGAGTATTCTTCTGTTTTATCTTGATGATCTTATATGATCTTTCAATCAAAAATTGCACGAAATACTAGAAAGAAATGTGAGAAATCCTTGTATCAGTACAGTCGAAGAAATATTCTTTGGACGTTTCAAAAAAGGTCAACCATCTTCAAATCGATACACTGTAACGAATTTCAGAGACGTCTAACATTATGCAGCTTCTGTTTATATTGCTTAGATGCTTTATCTAAGTCATACATACGTGATAGAAAGATTTCCCGAAAAGAGCACACTGACTGACAAAGCAGTAATGTTGTCATATCCAAACCACAGTATTGTGCTTTCAGTTAAAGACTCTGGACGCACTTGAAAAGACAGTGTAAAGTCGCTGCCATTTTGAATTGGATGGCGAGGAACCATCTTTACAACAGTGCCATTGAAATAGCCGTCAGCCAATGGTAAACCGAAAGAATCTGTCGTTGGATTTTTGTCAGCAACGGAGGACCTTGTTACCACTAGGGTCGGTGAGCCGTAGAGTGTGAGGCCATTCACAAATGACATGAGGAAAACTGGTAGCGGCATGTTCAAGGTCTCTACTGCTACAGGAAAAGTGGCTGAAATTTAAACAGAGCCTCGCTTTAGGCATGTGGAATGCAAAAACAGAATCATAAAGTGAAGAAAGAAGGAACGAGGCAAATGCATTTCAGCTGGGTTTTGGTCATTAAAAGCAACTGCAAATATAACAAAGAAAAAATAAGTCCAAGGACAGGCAATTGAACTTAAAAGATGCATATTACAACGTCGCAAAGCCGTATCTTAATTTTTGCAGGAACATATTGATATTTTATAAAAATAAATCAGTATTTTAAATTTCACAAAAGTTATACGTTGCAGCAATGCAAAAAGTCTGTTCTTGGCTTGTAGAATGTTTTTGACCCAGATAAGTGGGTCCAGACCTTGGTTCCATCCACTCTAAAAGTTTTTGAGTCCATATATGTGAATTCATCAGATTAGTATTTAAATGAATGGCTTTCCATCAGTCACTGTAATCTTCCTTTTTTATCATAATTAAAAAGGTTTTCATTAAACATTTTAAATGATTTGGATAAATTCTGAAGAAACGTTGCTATTCCTTTAAAGACTTTTACGTTTCAATTACGTACGAGATTGACTTGACACAGACAGATATACTGTTGAAGAGCATTTGCTGGCATTTAGGCAAAAATATAGTCAAACCAACAACAACCAGATGATTTGCCAAGGTAAATCTGACTCAATAATTTGCTTACATCAGCTGTTTTTGTTGGGAGAAGAAAGGTTAGTGGCTTCATTACCTTCGCTTTTTGAACAGGAGCATGGTACGTGAGAAACACTCAGCAGAGATTTGTAGTGATTGCTAGTCAAGCCTAAACTGTCTTTTCGAAGCATAAACAGAGCACTTTACGAAGTGGTGTGAATAAATTTAAAGTTTTTACCTATACAATGGTTCAATAATCCGCATAACATGTGCTATGTGCTATGGCAACGTATTTATACCTTACAGAAGGACTGACGAACATCACCATTACATATGTTCACATATGTAATGTTACCTTGAATGTAGTTCGGGGGCTGCGCTGAACCTGGCATCAGGCTGCAGGGGGCAATGTGGAACTTTATTGTGTCTATTGCAATATCTCCGGTTGTTGTTCTCCCTCGAATGGCCGTGAAGATAACCTAGACAGGCAAGTAAACATTGATTAGTTTTTATTTTGAACATTTATTCTTCCAACAGGTAACGTAAACAAGTCAGGACTGTTTATCTCTCAATATCAATCCAGTATACTGGATTTTTTCAAACTGATTTTCTGCAAATTATTTAAAACACACTTTTCTTGACAAAACCATGCCGATCGACATAATGCTTTGTTAATGTTTCTGAAATTTTGTATTTATCTTTGCTTTTCTGTTAAATTAAAGCTGTGACACCAACCCCGAGACCTGATTCAACAAAAAAGATTTTCTGGAAAACATCAACAACTAGAAAAAATTGATACATGGTTATACTTGAAGCAGTTGCATAAAAGCTCTTTTTTACATTCCAAAAAGTATTTACAATACAAATTTACTAGTTACACTACCTAAAAATACTTAACGAAACTACAAGGACGATGCCACTGGGTGCAAAATACCATGACTACTCCGTGGCATCACCAAAAACAAAGAACACTACACTCTCTCTAAAATTAGATATCAGGCAAAAAATGTTAGCAAATAACAGCAGAAAAGCACTTTCAAACAACAGAGCCTTTTTCTCGGAGCATTTTGGTCTACACCTCTTGCCAACCAGTACCTCTTTAGAATGATATTGGTCCTGAAGAACGGATTTTTATCGGTTATTGTTTCATTTAATACTGGCAGTGACGTAGCCAGCCAGGACTAAAATTTTCTTGACCATGACCCTCAGACTCTCGGTAAAAGTGGGAAACGTCTTTTTAGTACTATGATCTATTCCGATATTTTTGGAAGAAGCAACTTTCTCAAGCAGTATTTTCCGTAGCAAATGCTTTTTACAGTGGCAGAATTGATCTGATCAACATCCCCCAAAAGTTTTTCAACGGAATTCGAGAAATTAGAAAATCGACCCCTGGGAAAACTGGGATGATCAAGTCTACCCCAGTCCACCCCGTGGCGACGTCACTGATTGAGCCCAAATTACCTTCAAACAGTTTTCTTAGGCTCTCTATATTTACAATGGCCTAAAAGGTACCTGAAACTGGAAAGACGTTTCGTTCAAACCAACAAGTGGCACGGATGCATTTTTCCAAACGTTTCCTTGATCGCCATAAAGCCTGAATATTTCTTTAAGCACGGATTTCTGCTGCCGCATGCTGACTGATAGTATGCCGATCCCGGTGCCATACATGTGATACCAGAATGTGAGGCATTTCATCCTTGGTATGATTGGGTTTGTTTTATACCGCAGTGGATATCCTGGATACGGAGCATTTGATGCATCTGCATATATATATTTGTCTGCAAAAAACGCAACGTTCAAAAAATTACTATCATAGAAAACAATTTCAAATGAAAAAGGAATTTAATTTATTGGAATGTTGAAATTAATCGTTCTACTTTGTATTTTGCCATTTCCGCAAGATATTGCTTATATGGTACATGTCCGTCTTCCAGACATGCACAACCCCCGTTTCAGGGTCATTATCATTATCATTTGCGCATTATCATTTGAAGCCCTGGCACGAAGTTCAACCGTTGTGTTGCCCCTATTAATGCTCATGTGTTATGACCCTGCAACACTGATTGGTTCAAGACAGTATTGTTTCGAAACAAAGGACTGAAGGTTTCGTCTTCCGACCACTTTTTACAGTTAATTCTCCTTGATTTTCGAAGGCTCGCAACAGCCTTCGGTCATGATCAAAAAGATATAAAAAAATCTCGAAAAGTTGCTTTGCTTTGAACTCTTATTAGCAAAGTTTACCTGTAAGATTTACATCTAAGACTTAATTGTGAAAACATGACTATAACTACTTGAATCCTACAATGCCTGCCAAAAGTACTTGGAACACCCACCAATTTACGCTGCATTTGATATCTTTCATTCCTTTCATGAAAAAAATTTGCTACTTCCGCCCCCTTCCCCCTCGAACAATGTTGATGATTTAGAGAAATATCATAAAAGAAGCGCAAAAGAAAGTGCTTCCTAAAATCCTAGTCCGTTTGATAGTAAACCAACATTGTTCCGTGGGGGAGAGGGGGATGATTGGTTTTGACCTTGGAAATTGATGTCAGTGTTCCAAGACTTTTGGCAGGCATTGTCTGAAAATTTTCTCGAAAACAGCAATCTGCGATATCAAAACATTGTGCTACCCTAGGGTTTTCGATGGTGCTGATCTCAATGCTACTAATGAAAATTCGAAATTTTCACTCTTTACCTAGTTAAAAGGGGGGGGGGGGGTTGGACTCTGAACGATTGATATGATAGATATCCGAGTATTGTTATTGTTACAAAAAACATTCTACTGATTTTTTCCGTCAATATCATTTAAATCATTATTGAATACAAGTATTTTGTGCAGAATTCGATCATCGGTTTAAGAAAACTATCAATTTTCAAAAGAAAAACAGTATAGTTTAGTGCTTTTGAAAAAGTGTTTTTTTGCTGAAAAGTCCCCTTATTTATGGTTTAATTGTTGATGAAAAAACAAAAAAATTCATGAGAATGTCTACAAACCATGCATGATATAAATAATTGCGAACAACATGCTGGTGAGAAACTGTTCAAATGGCTCAATTTTATCCACCATAACCCTCCCAAAACCATCTACGAATTTAATAAATTTGCTTAGGCTATGCTCCTTCGCATTCACATGTGGCAACATGGTAGCGCTCATAGACACCCCATTCCCTATTATTTTCTATCTTCCCTTGTCCCAGTAATTGGAAAATGGTTTGTGCCAATTATAATTGTTCGTTTTCCATTGTTAAAGTATGCTAGGAATTGAAAGAACGCTCCTTTCCTAATGGGCACGTGATGTAGTATGAAAATGCCTATTGCCAATGGTTACCAACGGTCTACAGCCACGGTCTACACATTTAAAATGTTCATAAAAATCGTATTTTTCAAAGAAAGTAGACGAAACCTCGTCAGTAGGTGTGCATGGCTGGTATAAAAAATATTGTAGGTTTTCAGATCGATACAAGTTGTAAAACTGAAGAAATTCAGGAAAGTGTCAACGGTCTACACTTTCTGAGAATTGAATTTGAAGTACTCTAGATCTTATTCTCCTTTTGAGTGTAGACCGTGGGATTTTCGTCATATTTTGCCGTTTTCTTCATGGAATTCATACAAAGGTTAATTTTATCTTTGAGGGGTATTATTATACACCTTTTGGGTGAATTTGGGGGCAAACACCCCCCTGACAAGTCAGAAAATTGCGAAGAAACAGCCACGGTCTACACAACGGTCTACAAGCGTTCATTTCCGAGGGTGAGAGTTGCCTTGCGGGGCCTTGTCCTTCACATCGACGCGCGCTACATTCGATGAAATAATATATTTTGTTGTGGCAAATGTCACGCAAACAAATACAGCAATCAATTAACAATGAAATAATCTGCCTTGCGCTTTATGAAGACAAAAGTAGCAGGTAGAGTCTAACTTAAAGGCCATTTTGGCAATGCAGTAACAGTAGGGAAGAGGGCTTTCTTTGTAGTGCTTCTGGACCAAGCATTTAGGAGCGCAGGAAGGCGAGTAGATGTCAGTTTTATTTCAGTTCCCTTACCAACCAACATGGAATAGTAGATCAATCAGTTGGGAACTCTGATGTGGGAAACACGGGGTTCCTTTCTACAATTTAGGTAAACACTCTGAAATTTGTCATTTGGGCACTGAATTGCACAACAAGGGCCTATATGAATGACAACTTGTAAATCCGTGATAAAAGGAGAACAACTACCCGACATAATTCTCAAATACGACCTTATCTATAATTAGAAACATGAAACAGAGGAATCGATGTCACTTTTATAAAATTGCATCCTTTCCATTTTTAGATTATTTTCTAGCTGCCACTCATATTTGTCTCCTTCATCTATCCCATTATTTCTTAGACAGCCATCTGGCTACGAGCCTTTGAAAAGATTCAAAATACAATCTTGATCTTATTTATTGGAAATCGATTTTGATTTGAGCAATTTTCACCTTAATTGAAATATGGCATTTAGTTTTAAGAGGGTAGCTTACCCCCACCCCCGAAAAGAGACAATACCCTCTTATCTCCTTATCGGTAACACGTACGATGTTGAAAATGGCAGAAATGGAATCAGCACCATCAAAAACCTATAGGAGGATATTGGTTTTGGTGGAATATTTAATAAGCTTCAAAATGAAATTCAGACAATGCCTGCCAAAAGTACTTGGAACACCCACCAATTTACGCTGCATTTGATATCTTTCATTCCTTTCATGAAAAAAATTTGCTACTTCCGCCCCCTTCCCCCTCAAACAATGTTGATGATTTAGAGAAATATCATAAAAGAAGCGCAAAAGAAAGTGCTTCCTAAAATCCTAGTCCGTTTGATAGTAAACCAACATTGTTCCGTGGGGGAGAGGGGGATGATTGGTTTTGACCTTGGAAATTGATGTCAGTGTTCCAAGACTTTTGGCAGGCATTGTCTGAAAATTTTCTCGAAAACAGCAATCTGCGATATCAAAACATTGTGCTACCCTAGGGTTTTCGATGGTGCTGATCTCAATGCTACTAATGAAAATTCGAAATTTTCACTCTTTACCTAGTTAAAAGGGGGGGGGGGGGTTGGACTCTGAACGATTGATATGATAGATATCCGAGTATTGTTATTGTTACAAAAAACATTCTACTGATTTTTTCCGTCAATATCATTTAAATCATTATTGAATACAAGTATTTTGTGCAGAATTCGATCATCGGTTTAAGAAAACTATCAATTTTCAAAAGAAAAACAGTATAGTTTAGTGCTTTTGAAAAAGTGTTTTTTTGCTGAAAAGTCCCCTTATTTATGGTTTAATTGTTGATGAAAAAACAAAAAAATTCATGAGAATGTCTACAAACCATGCATGATATAAATAATTGCGAACAACATGCTGGTGAGAAACTGTTCAAATGGCTCAATTTTATCCACCATAACCCTCCCAAAACCATCTACGAATTTAATAAATTTGCTTAGGCTATGCTCCTTCGCATTCACATGTGGCAACATGGTAGCGCTCATAGACACCCCATTCCCTATTATTTTCTATCTTCCCTTGTCCCAGTAATTGGAAAATGGTTTGTGCCAATTATAATTGTTCGTTTTCCATTGTTAAAGTATGCTAGGAATTGAAAGAACGCTCCTTTCCTAATGGGCACGTGATGTAGTATGAAAATGCCTATTGCCAATGGTTACCAACGGTCTACAGCCACGGTCTACACATTTAAAATGTTCATAAAAATCGTATTTTTCAAAGAAAGTAGACGAAACCTCGTCAGTAGGTGTGCATGGCTGGTATAAAAAATATTGTAGGTTTTCAGATCGATACAAGTTGTAAAACTGAAGAAATTCAGGAAAGTGTCAACAGTCTACACTTTCTGAGAATTGAATTTGAAGTACTCTAGATCTTATTCTCCTTTTGAGTGTAGACCGTGGGATTTTCGTCATATTTTGCCGTTTTCTTCATGGAATTCATACAAAGGTTAATTTTATCTTTGAGGGGTATTATTATACACCTTTTGGGTGAATTTGGGGGCAAACACCCCCCTGACAAGTCAGAAAATTGCGAAGAAACAGCCACGGTCTACACAACGGTCTACAAGCGTTCATTTCCGAGGGTGAGAGTTGCCTTGCGGGGCCTTGTCCTTCACATCGACGCGCGCTACATTCGATGAAATAATATATTTTGTTGTGGCAAATGTCACGCAAACAAATACAGCAATCAATTAACAATGAAATAATCTGCCTTGCGCTTTATGAAGACAAAAGTAGCAGGTAGAGTCTAACTTAAAGGCCATTTTGGCAATGCAGTAACAGTAGGGAAGAGGGCTTTCTTTGTAGTGCTTCTGGACCAAGCATTTAGGAGCGCAGGAAGGCGAGTGGATGTCAGTTTTATTTCAGTTCCCTTACCAACCAACATGGAATAGTAGATCAATCAGTTGGGAACTCTGATGTGGGAAACACGGGGTTCCTTTCTACAATTTAGGTAAACACTCTGAAATTTGTCATTTGGGCACTGAATTGCACAACAAGGGCCTATATGAATGACAACTTGTAAATCCGTGATAAAAGGAGAACAACTACCCGACATAATTCTCAAATACGACCTTATCTATAATTAGAAACATGAAACAGAGGAATCGATGTCACTTTTATAAAATTGCATCCTTTCCATTTTTAGATTATTTTCTAGCTGCCACTCATATTTGTCTCCTTCATCTATCCCATTATTTCTTAGACAGCCATCTGGCTACGAGCCTTTGAAAAGATTCAAAATACAATCTTGATCTTATTTATTGGAAATCGATTTTGATTTGAGCAATTTTCACCTTAATTGAAATATGGCATTTAGTTTTAAGAGGGTAGCTTACCCCCACCCCCGAAAAGAGACAATACCCTCTTATCTCCTTATCGGTAACACGTACGATGTTGAAAATGGCAGAAATGGAATCAGCACCATCAAAAACCTATAGGAGGATATTGGTTTTGGTGGAATATTTAATAAGCTTCAAAATGAAATTCAGACAATGCCTGCCAAAAGTACTTGGAACACCCACCAATTTACGCTGCATTTGATATCTTTCATTCCTTTCATGAAAAAAATTTGCTACTTCCGCCCCCTTCCCCCTCAAACAATGTTGATGATTTAGAGAAATATCATAAAAGAAGCGCAAAAGAAAGTGCTTCCTAAAATCCTAGTCCGTTTGATAGTAAACCAACATTGTTCCGTGGGGGAGAGGGGGATGATTGGTTTTGACCTTGGAAATTGATGTCAGTGTTCCAAGACTTTTGGCAGGCATTGTCTGAAAATTTTCTCGAAAACAGCAATCTGCGATATCAAAACATTGTGCTACCCTAGGGTTTTCGATGGTGCTGATCTCAATGCTACTAATGAAAATTCGAAATTTTCACTCTTTACCTAGTTAAAAGGGGGGGGGGTTGGACTCTGAACGATTGATATGATAGATATCCGAGTATTGTTATTGTTACAAAAAACATTCTACTGATTTTTTCCGTCAATATCATTTAAATCATTATTGAATACAAGTATTTTGTGCAGAATTCGATCATCGGTTTAAGAAAACTATCAATTTTCAAAAGAAAAACAGTATAGTTTAGTGCTTTTGAAAAAGTGTTTTTTTGCTGAAAAGTCCCCTTATTTATGGTTTAATTGTTGATGAAAAAACAAAAAAATTCATGAGAATGTCTACAAACCATGCATGATATAAATAATTGCGAACAACATGCTGGTGAGAAACTGTTCAAATGGCTCAATTTTATCCACCATAACCCTCCCAAAACCATCTACGAATTTAATAAATTTGCTTAGGCTATGCTCCTTCGCATTCACATGTGGCAACATGGTAGCGCTCATAGACACCCCATTCCCTATTATTTTCTATCTTCCCTTGTCCCAGTAATTGGAAAATGGTTTGTGCCAATTATAATTGTTCGTTTTCCATTGTTAAAGTATGCTAGGAATTGAAAGAACGCTCCTTTCCTAATGGGCACGTGATGTAGTATGAAAATGCCTATTGCCAATGGTTACCAACGGTCTACAGCCACGGTCTACACATTTAAAATGTTCATAAAAATCGTATTTTTCAAAGAAAGTAGACGAAACCTCGTCAGTAGGTGTGCATGGCTGGTATAAAAAATATTGTAGGTTTTCAGATCGATACAAGTTGTAAAACTGAAGAAATTCAGGAAAGTGTCAACGGTCTACACTTTCTGAGAATTGAATTTGAAGTACTCTAGATCTTATTCTCCTTTTGAGTGTAGACCGTGGGATTTTCGTCATATTTTGCCGTTTTCTTCATGGAATTCATACAAAGGTTAATTTTATCTTTGAGGGGTATTATTATACACCTTTTGGGTGAATTTGGGGGCAAACACCCCCCTGACAAGTCAGAAAATTGCGAAGAAACAGCCACGGTCTACACAACGGTCTACAAGCGTTCATTTCCGAAGGTGAGAGTTGCCTTGCGGGGCCTTGTCCTTCACATCGACGCGCGCTACATTCGATGAAATAATATATTTTGTTGTGGCAAATGTCACGCAAACAAATACAGCAATCAATTAACAATGAAATAATCTGCCTTGCGCTTTATGAAGACAAAAGTAGCAGGTAGAGTCTAACTTAAAGGCCATTTTGGCAATGCAGTAACAGTAGGGAAGAGGGCTTTCTTTGTAGTGCTTCTGGACCAAGCATTTAGGAGCGCAGGAAGGCGAGTGGATGTCAGTTTTATTTCAGTTCCCTTACCAACCAACATGGAATAGTAGATCAATCAGTTGGGAACTCTGATGTGGGAAACACGGGGTTCCTTTCTACAATTTAGGTAAACACTCTGAAATTTGTCATTTGGGCACTGAATTGCACAACAAGGGCCTATATGAATGACAACTTGTAAATCCGTGATAAAAGGAGAACAACTACCCGACATAATTCTCAAATACGACCTTATCTATAATTAGAAACATGAAACAGAGGAATCGATGTCACTTTTATAAAATTGCATCCTTTCCATTTTTAGATTATTTTCTAGCTGCCACTCATATTTGTCTCCTTCATCTATCCCATTATTTCTTAGACAGCCATCTGGCTACGAGCCTTTGAAAAGATTCAAAATACAATCTTGATCTTATTTATTGGAAATCGATTTTGATTTGAGCAATTTTCACCTTAATTGAAATATGGCATTTAGTTTTAAGAGGGTAGCTTACCCCCACCCCCGAAAAGAGACAATACCCTCTTATCTCCTTATCGGTAACACGTACGATGTTGAAAATGGCAGAAATGGAATCAGCACCATCAAAAACCTATAGGAGGATATTGGTTTTGGTGGAATATTTAATAAGCTTCAAAATGAAATTCAGACAATGCCTGCCAAAAGTACTTGGAACACCCACCAATTTACGCTGCATTTGATATCTTTCATTCCTTTCATGAAAAAAATTTGCTACTTCCGCCCCCTTCCCCCTCAAACAATGTTGATGATTTAGAGAAATATCATAAAAGAAGCGCAAAAGAAAGTGCTTCCTAAAATCCTAGTCCGTTTGATAGTAAACCAACATTGTTCCGTGGGGGAGAGGGGGATGATTGGTTTTGACCTTGGAAATTGATGTCAGTGTTCCAAGACTTTTGGCAGGCATTGTCTGAAAATTTTCTCGAAAACAGCAATCTGCGATATCAAAACATTGTGCTACCCTAGGGTTTTCGATGGTGCTGATCTCAATGCTACTAATGAAAATTCGAAATTTTCACTCTTTACCTAGTTAAAAGGGGGGGGGGGTTGGACTCTGAACGATTGATATGATAGATATCCGAGTATTGTTATTGTTACAAAAAACATTCTACTGATTTTTTCCGTCAATATCATTTAAATCATTATTGAATACAAGTATTTTGTGCAGAATTCGATCATCGGTTTAAGAAAACTATCAATTTTCAAAAGAAAAACAGTATAGTTTAGTGCTTTTGAAAAAGTGTTTTTTTGCTGAAAAGTCCCCTTATTTATGGTTTAATTGTTGATGAAAAAACAAAAAAATTCATGAGAATGTCTACAAACCATGCATGATATAAATAATTGCGAACAACATGCTGGTGAGAAACTGTTCAAATGGCTCAATTTTATCCACCATAACCCTCCCAAAACCATCTACGAATTTAATAAATTTGCTTAGGCTATGCTCCTTCGCATTCACATGTGGCAACATGGTAGCGCTCATAGACACCCCATTCCCTATTATTTTCTATCTTCCCTTGTCCCAGTAATTGGAAAATGGTTTGTGCCAATTATAATTGTTCGTTTTCCATTGTTAAAGTATGCTAGGAATTGAAAGAACGCTCCTTTCCTAATGGGCACGTGATGTAGTATGAAAATGCCTATTGCCAATGGTTACCAACGGTCTACAGCCACGGTCTACACATTTAAAATGTTCATAAAAATCGTATTTTTCAAAGAAAGTAGACGAAACCTCGTCAGTAGGTGTGCATGGCTGGTATAAAAAATATTGTAGGTTTTCAGATCGATACAAGTTGTAAAACTGAAGAAATTCAGGAAAGTGTCAACGGTCTACACTTTCTGAGAATTGAATTTGAAGTACTCTAGATCTTATTCTCCTTTTGAGTGTAGACCGTGGGATTTTCGTCATATTTTGCCGTTTTCTTCATGGAATTCATACAAAGGTTAATTTTATCTTTGAGGGGTATTATTATACACCTTTTGGGTGAATTTGGGGGCAAACACCCCCCTGACAAGTCAGAAAATTGCGAAGAAACAGCCACGGTCTACACAACGGTCTACAAGCGTTCATTTCCGAGGGTGAGAGTTGCCTTGCGGGGCCTTGTCCTTCACATCGACGCGCGCTACATTCGATGAAATAATATATTTTGTTGTGGCAAATGTCACGCAAACAAATACAGCAATCAATTAACAATGAAATAATCTGCCTTGCGCTTTATGAAGACAAAAGTAGCAGGTAGAGTCTAACTTAAAGGCCATTTTGGCAATGCAGTAACAGTAGGGAAGAGGGCTTTCTTTGTAGTGCTTCTGGACCAAGCATTTAGGAGCGCAGGAAGGCGAGTGGATGTCAGTTTTATTTCAGTTCCCTTACCAACCAACATGGAATAGTAGATCAATCAGTTGGGAACTCTGATGTGGGAAACACGGGGTTCCTTTCTACAATTTAGGTAAACACTCTGAAATTTGTCATTTGGGCACTGAATTGCACAACAAGGGCCTATATGAATGACAACTTGTAAATCCGTGATAAAAGGAGAACAACTACCCGACATAATTCTCAAATACGACCTTATCTATAATTAGAAACATGAAACAGAGGAATCGATGTCACTTTTATAAAATTGCATCCTTTCCATTTTTAGATTATTTTCTAGCTGCCACTCATATTTGTCTCCTTCATCTATCCCATTATTTCTTAGACAGCCATCTGGCTACGAGCCTTTGAAAAGATTCAAAATACAATCTTGATCTTATTTATTGGAAATCGATTTTGATTTGAGCAATTTTCACCTTAATTGAAATATGGCATTTAGTTTTAAGAGGGTAGCTTACCCCCACCCCCGAAAAGAGACAATACCCTCTTATCTCCTTATCGGTAACACGTACGATGTTGAAAATGGCAGAAATGGAATCAGCACCATCAAAAACCTATAGGAGGATATTGGTTTTGGTGGAATATTTAATAAGCTTCAAAATGAAATTCAGACAATGCCTGCCAAAAGTACTTGGAACACCCACCAATTTACGCTGCATTTGATATCTTTCATTCCTTTCATGAAAAAAATTTGCTACTTCCGCCCCCTTCCCCCTCAAACAATGTTGATGATTTAGAGAAATATCATAAAAGAAGCGCAAAAGAAAGTGCTTCCTAAAATCCTAGTCCGTTTGATAGTAAACCAACATTGTTCCGTGGGGGAGAGGGGGATGATTGGTTTTGACCTTGGAAATTGATGTCAGTGTTCCAAGACTTTTGGCAGGCATTGTCTGAAAATTTTCTCGAAAACAGCAATCTGCGATATCAAAACATTGTGCTACCCTAGGGTTTTCGATGGTGCTGATCTCAATGCTACTAATGAAAATTCGAAATTTTCACTCTTTACCTAGTTAAAAGGGGGGGGGGGGGTTGGACTCTGAACGATTGATATGATAGATATCCGAGTATTGTTATTGTTACAAAAAACATTCTACTGATTTTTTCCGTCAATATCATTTAAATCATTATTGAATACAAGTATTTTGTGCAGAATTCGATCATCGGTTTAAGAAAACTATCAATTTTCAAAAGAAAAACAGTATAGTTTAGTGCTTTTGAAAAAGTGTTTTTTTGCTGAAAAGTCCCCTTATTTATGGTTTAATTGTTGATGAAAAAACAAAAAAATTCATGAGAATGTCTACAAACCATGCATGATATAAATAATTGCGAACAACATGCTGGTGAGAAACTGTTCAAATGGCTCAATTTTATCCACCATAACCCTCCCAAAACCATCTACGAATTTAATAAATTTGCTTAGGCTATGCTCCTTCGCATTCACATGTGGCAACATGGTAGCGCTCATAGACACCCCATTCCCTATTATTTTCTATCTTCCCTTGTCCCAGTAATTGGAAAATGGTTTGTGCCAATTATAATTGTTCGTTTTCCATTGTTAAAGTATGCTAGGAATTGAAAGAACGCTCCTTTCCTAATGGGCACGTGATGTAGTATGAAAATGCCTATTGCCAATGGTTACCAACGGTCTACAGCCACGGTCTACACATTTAAAATGTTCATAAAAATCGTATTTTTCAAAGAAAGTAGACGAAACCTCGTCAGTAGGTGTGCATGGCTGGTATAAAAAATATTGTAGGTTTTCAGATCGATACAAGTTGTAAAACTGAAGAAATTCAGGAAAGTGTCAACGGTCTACACTTTCTGAGAATTGAATTTGAAGTACTCTAGATCTTATTCTCCTTTTGAGTGTAGACCGTGGGATTTTCGTCATATTTTGCCGTTTTCTTCATGGAATTCATACAAAGGTTAATTTTATCTTTGAGGGGTATTATTATACACCTTTTGGGTGAATTTGGGGGCAAACACCCCCCTGACAAGTCAGAAAATTGCGAAGAAACAGCCACGGTCTACACAACGGTCTACAAGCGTTCATTTCCGAGGGTGAGAGTTGCCTTGCGGGGCCTTGTCCTTCACATCGACGCGCGCTACATTCGATGAAATAATATATTTTGTTGTGGCAAATGTCACGCAAACAAATACAGCAATCAATTAACAATGAAATAATCTGCCTTGCGCTTTATGAAGACAAAAGTAGCAGGTAGAGTCTAACTTAAAGGCCATTTTGGCAATGCAGTAACAGTAGGGAAGAGGGCTTTCTTTGTAGTGCTTCTGGACCAAGCATTTAGGAGCGCAGGAAGGCGAGTGGATGTCAGTTTTATTTCAGTTCCCTTACCAACCAACATGGAATAGTAGATCAATCAGTTGGGAACTCTGATGTGGGAAACACGGGGTTCCTTTCTACAATTTAGGTAAACACTCTGAAATTTGTCATTTGGGCACTGAATTGCACAACAAGGGCCTATATGAATGACAACTTGTAAATCCGTGATAAAAGGAGAACAACTACCCGACATAATTCTCAAATACGACCTTATCTATAATTAGAAACATGAAACAGAGGAATCGATGTCACTTTTATAAAATTGCATCCTTTCCATTTTTAGATTATTTTCTAGCTGCCACTCATATTTGTCTCCTTCATCTATCCCATTATTTCTTAGACAGCCATCTGGCTACGAGCCTTTGAAAAGATTCAAAATACAATCTTGATCTTATTTATTGGAAATCGATTTTGATTTGAGCAATTTTCACCTTAATTGAAATATGGCATTTAGTTTTAAGAGGGTAGCTTACCCCCACCCCCGAAAAGAGACAATACCCTCTTATCTCCTTATCGGTAACACGTACGATGTTGAAAATGGCAGAAATGGAATCAGCACCATCAAAAACCTATAGGAGGATATTGGTTTTGGTGGAATATTTAATAAGCTTCAAAATGAAATTCAGACAATGCCTGCCAAAAGTACTTGGAACACCCACCAATTTACGCTGCATTTGATATCTTTCATTCCTTTCATGAAAAAAATTTGCTACTTCCGCCCCCTTCCCCCTCAAACAATGTTGATGATTTAGAGAAATATCATAAAAGAAGCGCAAAAGAAAGTGCTTCCTAAAATCCTAGTCCGTTTGATAGTAAACCAACATTGTTCCGTGGGGGAGAGGGGGATGATTGGTTTTGACCTTGGAAATTGATGTCAGTGTTCCAAGACTTTTGGCAGGCATTGTCTGAAAATTTTCTCGAAAACAGCAATCTGCGATATCAAAACATTGTGCTACCCTAGGGTTTTCGATGGTGCTGATCTCAATGCTACTAATGAAAATTCGAAATTTTCACTCTTTACCTAGTTAAAAGGGGGGGGGGGTTGGACTCTGAACGATTGATATGATAGATATCCGAGTATTGTTATTGTTACAAAAAACATTCTACTGATTTTTTCCGTCAATATCATTTAAATCATTATTGAATACAAGTATTTTGTGCAGAATTCGATCATCGGTTTAAGAAAACTATCAATTTTCAAAAGAAAAACAGTATAGTTTAGTGCTTTTGAAAAAGTGTTTTTTTGCTGAAAAGTCCCCTTATTTATGGTTTAATTGTTGATGAAAAAACAAAAAAATTCATGAGAATGTCTACAAACCATGCATGATATAAATAATTGCGAACAACATGCTGGTGAGAAACTGTTCAAATGGCTCAATTTTATCCACCATAACCCTCCCAAAACCATCTACGAATTTAATAAATTTGCTTAGGCTATGCTCCTTCGCATTCACATGTGGCAACATGGTAGCGCTCATAGACACCCCATTCCCTATTATTTTCTATCTTCCCTTGTCCCAGTAATTGGAAAATGGTTTGTGCCAATTATAATTGTTCGTTTTCCATTGTTAAAGTATGCTAGGAATTGAAAGAACGCTCCTTTCCTAATGGGCACGTGATGTAGTATGAAAATGCCTATTGCCAATGGTTACCAACGGTCTACAGCCACGGTCTACACATTTAAAATGTTCATAAAAATCGTATTTTTCAAAGAAAGTAGACGAAACCTCGTCAGTAGGTGTGCATGGCTGGTATAAAAAATATTGTAGGTTTTCAGATCGATACAAGTTGTAAAACTGAAGAAATTCAGGAAAGTGTCAACGGTCTACACTTTCTGAGAATTGAATTTGAAGTACTCTAGATCTTATTCTCCTTTTGAGTGTAGACCGTGGGATTTTCGTCATATTTTGCCGTTTTCTTCATGGAATTCATACAAAGGTTAATTTTATCTTTGAGGGGTATTATTATACACCTTTTGGGTGAATTTGGGGGCAAACACCCCCCTGACAAGTCAGAAAATTGCGAAGAAACAGCCACGGTCTACACAACGGTCTACAAGCGTTCATTTCCGAGGGTGAGAGTTGCCTTGCGGGGCCTTGTCCTTCACATCGACGCGCGCTACATTCGATGAAATAATATATTTTGTTGTGGCAAATGTCACGCAAACAAATACAGCAATCAATTAACAATGAAATAATCTGCCTTGCGCTTTATGAAGACAAAAGTAGCAGGTAGAGTCTAACTTAAAGGCCATTTTGGCAATGCAGTAACAGTAGGGAAGAGGGCTTTCTTTGTAGTGCTTCTGGACCAAGCATTTAGGAGCGCAGGAAGGCGAGTGGATGTCAGTTTTATTTCAGTTCCCTTACCAACCAACATGGAATAGTAGATCAATCAGTTGGGAACTCTGATGTGGGAAACACGGGGTTCCTTTCTACAATTTAGGTAAACACTCTGAAATTTGTCATTTGGGCACTGAATTGCACAACAAGGGCCTATATGAATGACAACTTGTAAATCCGTGATAAAAGGAGAACAACTACCCGACATAATTCTCAAATACGACCTTATCTATAATTAGAAACATGAAACAGAGGAATCGATGTCACTTTTATAAAATTGCATCCTTTCCATTTTTAGATTATTTTCTAGCTGCCACTCATATTTGTCTCCTTCATCTATCCCATTATTTCTTAGACAGCCATCTGGCTACGAGCCTTTGAAAAGATTCAAAATACAATCTTGATCTTATTTATTGGAAATCGATTTTGATTTGAGCAATTTTCACCTTAATTGAAATATGGCATTTAGTTTTAAGAGGGTAGCTTACCCCCACCCCCGAAAAGAGACAATACCCTCTTATCTCCTTATCGGTAACACGTACGATGTTGAAAATGGCAGAAATGGAATCAGCACCATCAAAAACCTATAGGAGGATATTGGTTTTGGTGGAATATTTAATAAGCTTCAAAATGAAATTCAGACAATGCCTGCCAAAAGTACTTGGAACACCCACCAATTTACGCTGCATTTGATATCTTTCATTCCTTTCATGAAAAAAATTTGCTACTTCCGCCCCCTTCCCCCTCAAACAATGTTGATGATTTAGAGAAATATCATAAAAGAAGCGCAAAAGAAAGTGCTTCCTAAAATCCTAGTCCGTTTGATAGTAAACCAACATTGTTCCGTGGGGGAGAGGGGGATGATTGGTTTTGACCTTGGAAATTGATGTCAGTGTTCCAAGACTTTTGGCAGGCATTGTCTGAAAATTTTCTCGAAAACAGCAATCTGCGATATCAAAACATTGTGCTACCCTAGGGTTTTCGATGGTGCTGATCTCAATGCTACTAATGAAAATTCGAAATTTTCACTCTTTACCTAGTTAAAAGGGGGGGGGGGTTGGACTCTGAACGATTGATATGATAGATATCCGAGTATTGTTATTGTTACAAAAAACATTCTACTGATTTTTTCCGTCAATATCATTTAAATCATTATTGAATACAAGTATTTTGTGCAGAATTCGATCATCGGTTTAAGAAAACTATCAATTTTCAAAAGAAAAACAGTATAGTTTAGTGCTTTTGAAAAAGTGTTTTTTTGCTGAAAAGTCCCCTTATTTATGGTTTAATTGTTGATGAAAAAACAAAAAAATTCATGAGAATGTCTACAAACCATGCATGATATAAATAATTGCGAACAACATGCTGGTGAGAAACTGTTCAAATGGCTCAATTTTATCCACCATAACCCTCCCAAAACCATCTACGAATTTAATAAATTTGCTTAGGCTATGCTCCTTCGCATTCACATGTGGCAACATGGTAGCGCTCATAGACACCCCATTCCCTATTATTTTCTATCTTCCCTTGTCCCAGTAATTGGAAAATGGTTTGTGCCAATTATAATTGTTCGTTTTCCATTGTTAAAGTATGCTAGGAATTGAAAGAACGCTCCTTTCCTAATGGGCACGTGATGTAGTATGAAAATGCCTATTGCCAATGGTTACCAACGGTCTACAGCCACGGTCTACACATTTAAAATGTTCATAAAAATCGTATTTTTCAAAGAAAGTAGACGAAACCTCGTCAGTAGGTGTGCATGGCTGGTATAAAAAATATTGTAGGTTTTCAGATCGATACAAGTTGTAAAACTGAAGAAATTCAGGAAAGTGTCAACAGTCTACACTTTCTGAGAATTGAATTTGAAGTACTCTAGATCTTATTCTCCTTTTGAGTGTAGACCGTGGGATTTTCGTCATATTTTGCCGTTTTCTTCATGGAATTCATACAAAGGTTAATTTTATCTTTGAGGGGTATTATTATACACCTTTTGGGTGAATTTGGGGGCAAACACCCCCCTGACAAGTCAGAAAATTGCGAAGAAACAGCCACGGTCTACACAACGGTCTACAAGCGTTCATTTCCGAGGGTGAGAGTTGCCTTGCGGGGCCTTGTCCTTCACATCGACGCGCGCTACATTCGATGAAATAATATATTTTGTTGTGGCAAATGTCACGCAAACAAATACAGCAATCAATTAACAATGAAATAATCTGCCTTGCGCTTTATGAAGACAAAAGTAGCAGGTAGAGTCTAACTTAAAGGCCATTTTGGCAATGCAGTAACAGTAGGGAAGAGGGCTTTCTTTGTAGTGCTTCTGGACCAAGCATTTAGGAGCGCAGGAAGGCGAGTGGATGTCAGTTTTATTTCAGTTCCCTTACCAACCAACATGGAATAGTAGATCAATCAGTTGGGAACTCTGATGTGGGAAACACGGGGTTCCTTTCTACAATTTAGGTAAACACTCTGAAATTTGTCATTTGGGCACTGAATTGCACAACAAGGGCCTATATGAATGACAACTTGTAAATCCGTGATAAAAGGAGAACAACTACCCGACATAATTCTCAAATACGACCTTATCTATAATTAGAAACATGAAACAGAGGAATCGATGTCACTTTTATAAAATTGCATCCTTTCCATTTTTAGATTATTTTCTAGCTGCCACTCATATTTGTCTCCTTCATCTATCCCATTATTTCTTAGACAGCCATCTGGCTACGAGCCTTTGAAAAGATTCAAAATACAATCTTGATCTTATTTATTGGAAATCGATTTTGATTTGAGCAATTTTCACCTTAATTGAAATATGGCATTTAGTTTTAAGAGGGTAGCTTACCCCCACCCCCGAAAAGAGACAATACCCTCTTATCTCCTTATCGGTAACACGTACGATGTTGAAAATGGCAGAAATGGAATCAGCACCATCAAAAACCTATAGGAGGATATTGGTTTTGGTGGAATATTTAATAAGCTTCAAAATGAAATTCAGACAATGCCTGCCAAAAGTACTTGGAACACCCACCAATTTACGCTGCATTTGATATCTTTCATTCCTTTCATGAAAAAAATTTGCTACTTCCGCCCCCTTCCCCCTCAAACAATGTTGATGATTTAGAGAAATATCATAAAAGAAGCGCAAAAGAAAGTGCTTCCTAAAATCCTAGTCCGTTTGATAGTAAACCAACATTGTTCCGTGGGGGAGAGGGGGATGATTGGTTTTGACCTTGGAAATTGATGTCAGTGTTCCAAGACTTTTGGCAGGCATTGTAGGTGTTATACATTGTCAGTAGAAGGCTCTTTCTCTGCCGTTTCTATCAAGCAGGCTACTGTGTAATCAATCCTAAACCAAGAAAACAATCTCTCTTCAATTGTTTTTTCTTGAATATATTACAAGCCACAAAAAAGCACTGATAACGGGTAGCCAAAAGCATTTAATAACGGGTAGCCATAGTAATGCAATATCTAATAATGGGTTACCAGTTTATGAAGCTTAAATTGTTTCCATTCAACATGACGAGATCGTTCGTTAAAAGTTGAATTATGCCTTAGTGTAGTTCTTCGACACTCTTACTTTTAAACTTGTTTGTTTTCCAATAGCATACTCTTGCCACCCCACACTAAAACGTCGACTAGCTATTGTCAACTGCTATGGCTTAAAAATCGAACTCAGAATAACCGTATCAGATACAAGTTTTCAACCATCATAGTTCTGGCAGAGAGAATCTTATACATAGCTCTCAACTTTTTAGAAGTCATTAGAGGGTCAGCAATGATGATGGCACAAAATGTTGTGAAAAACAATAGCAAAAAGTAGAAATTTGCCAATTTTCGGTATTTACCCATGGCGGGTTTATAAGGGTTAATGCGGGTATGACCCGGAAATCGCGTGTTGGGAGCAATGTTATACAATTTCAACTACAACTACGTTATTGGGTGTGTAGAGCTGTTCGGTGGCCTGAAGATCGAATTTAGCGTGAAACTCGAAAAAGCAACTAAGAATCGTCTTATTCCAAGGACAGCGGGGCAAATTAGGCATGGAGGTGGCTTAAATGTTTAGGGGGGTAGGGGGCTAAACATGCTAAAAACCAAGAGCCGGGCGATTTTTTGTATGGTTGTACATTTTGGAAATTATCGGGGGTCTATAGCCACCTAGCATTCCCCCTTCCCGCTTCGATGGTCCCTGTCCTGTTCTATACACAAAATTGCGTGTACGACTCTGCCTTATGCCTATACGGTAAATATGAATGGGAGCTAATTTTCAAAAACAGTAATTTTCATTATAATTTTAACTATAAATTTGCTGCTATATTAATGGGTTTGGTTAGATGGCAAAAGAAGAATTATCAGCGTGCTCTGTAGCATGGTAAAAATGTAAAATGTAAAACAATTGTAATTATCAAACAGCTTACCTGGTCTTTTATCTTTGTATTTAATATAATAATTTGGTTCCTTTTTCGTGCGTATTCGAAGAGAGCTCCCTCGTGTAGTTTTCCACTCGAAAATGATGAAGAAGTAACGTTTCCAGGTCAAATCCTTTTCGTTTTTTCCAGCTGAAAAGAAAGGTTGAACAATATCCTTGAGATTTGGTGTCTTGTAAGTCTTACTATCTTCCCAGGGCCCCGTTGACCAGGTTATAGGCCCTGTGTAGATATCTCTGCGGAAGTTTTTTGATCGGCAACTGGCCTGGTATTTCCCATCATAATTTCGTGAGTAAGCTGCGTAGATATTTGCATTCAGACTAGAAGGATTTCCAGTATCTGCTGTAAATCGTACTTTAAAGGCTCTCAGGTCATCATTGTTGAATTCATTGTCAATTTCAACGGTAAAACCCATGACAACAGCCACGTCATACGGAAATTCTTCTCTCGCTTCTCCTGTCACATCTTCAAGGTACCCTGTGTTGCAGATGTAGTTTTTGGTAACAGAAATATCGACAAAAAATCCATCATATTCCAGGTATCCGGTATCATCTCCTGCATGAATAAACGAAACATTTCATCAGAATCTGCTCTTTTATCTACGACATCCTCAATTTTTAAAATAATTATCTTCTGTTGTGTGGATGGGGTATGAATCCCGTTTGCTGCTTGCAAATGGCAAAAGAGGCCTACCTGGATCAGCCTGAAAAGATTGATCTTCACATGGCCCTGTATCTTTTGTCTCCGTACAACCAGCTGATGTTTTCCAATTTCCCAAATCATCCATGGCTGTTATTGTGAAGTCAATCTTTCCTACAAATAACCAATACAGAGTTAATGAAAGGAAGCTGAACTCTTGTTAGCTAATAAATGATGGAAAAGTGTGCCGACGTCTTCGTTTAGTATTATCGTGGCATGGCAGGAAGCGAACAGAGGTGCATAAAGTAAGAAGCAAATTAAGATGATGATTCACAAAAATAAGGAATAACTGAAATTGCATCAATTAATGTTTTCTATCAAAGTTTGAATTGAAACTGTTTATTTGCTATCACAATTTTTCTTATACCTTGGTTGAGGGAGGTGCATAATCATTTGCTTAACGCTGGCTCTATGTAGGTATTGATATAATTGCTTGAGGCAGATTTCATGGTCACCAAAAATATCACGGATGTTGTACTAGAATTATTACTAGAAAAGGGAGGCATTAAGCCATTGTTTGTAATGGAAAGTGGACCATTGGTTTTTGTTGCTTAAAACTGGTGTTTGCGAAGAACTGCTCCTTGCAAGGTAACTGGTTTTGTTCTGTCAATTCTTGTTAGTGTCAAAATTTATCTACTTTTAAATCAGATTGTATATTTTCATGCCAATGGGGTCATGGAAGTTGTGCTTTTAACCCTAACTTTGTCTAGCGTTTGGACGGTTTCCCTTAAATATTTCATTGCTTCTCGTGCATCAAAAGACCTTTAGAGCACCTTTAGCACACAGCAACCAAACTCAACGATGGTATCATTTTCCCAGGGTTAACTCGTGGTGCTGAAAGCTGAGAAGTAATATACTTCGAAGTGGCGCAATACATTTTGACCGTAGGTTTAAACTTGATAAAAGAGAATACGTAGATAAAACGTGGGAGATTTCATACAATATAAAAAATGTTTTTATCAATCCCGTTTATGAAACGTAGAAGCGTATTTATCAAAGCGTTTAATTGATTTAACTGTTCTGCTAGATGCATGCAACAAAGTAAAGCATAAGACATTTATTTTATAAAAAGATAGAGCATTATTTTTCATGAAAGCATTCATTACAATATAATACAACAAATGGAAACATTGCATATTTAAGTGCTTTTTACAGTTCAATGGGCTTCGTTTTCAAAAGTTAACCATGAAATTTGATGAGCCGCGATGTTCTCAAGAAATGTTTTTGAGCTTATATATATTCTTAATTTTTTTAGACAACACCGTATGTGAATCATCTAAGAGAAAGAAAAGAGAACAAAATTCCATTATCAGTGGCTCAGATTACCATTGGCTGGGGTAATACAGTAAGTTGAAATAACGAAGTAGTTCAAATGGTCGTCGATATATCTTTCAACTTGTTGTGCTTGCGGTATGTGCTATAAAATTTTTGCCCATTTAGGTAGATTTGGAAGATCACGTTTATTTGGATAAAGGAGCTATCGAGGGTGCACTGTTCTCCGTTGGTCCATCTATTGAGTTGGTTGGTCCTTTAAAATCCTCTGTATACCATCTGTTTCTTTCTCATCACCGCTACTACTTACCTTTATAGCTATAATGAAGGCATTCGACACAGATAAAAGTGGCTTACAGCCACTTGACCTCCATGTGTTGACCAATTGAATTACGCCCAGAGAAAAACATGTGAACAATTTCCGCCTTTCTGCCAATCGGCGAGACACTAGGATGGTTTCACGTGAGTAGTTTCGAAATTCCTTTCAAACGCGCGTGCTCTGATCGAGTTATTTTTGGATTCGCTGTACTTATGCATGTCAAATGCCTTTAATTTTCATTGGCATATCCATTAATTTTAATATCTAGCTTATTACATTGGAATCGTTTGCAAGTTGTTGAATTCTAAACTTGAATTAAGCAACGCTGAAAATTGAACCGACGCTGCAAGCAACAGGAAGAAAGCTGCAAAGTTTGCTTTAAAGAGATTTGTGATCACAATTGTGTCAGACCGTTGGCATTTAAGGTACTAGCTCATGATAAAAGGAGAGGGTGTACCCAAATGCGCTGAGTCATCATTAAAGTTGCCTCGTACTGATTAATGACAATCTATAGAAAAGGCGTACTGATTAATGACAATCTATAGAGAAGGCCTGTTTACCATGATTCAATGCTTATAATGACCGCTCGGCAGACTCAAACTGCAATACTGTCAACCGTTCAAATGAAGAGATATATGAAAGGTAAGTTGATTATGCTTACTTTCATTATAAACATTCTTGATGTCGTCACTTGATAAAATGTAGTCCCACAAGCGAATTTCTCTAAGTTCCAGAAGTCTCCATACTTGAAAACTTGATGACACACCCGATCTTGAATCAATTATTCCAACATCAGTCCTCGTATGGTTTCCATTTACGTACAATGTCAAATTCGTTTTGTCCCAGACCGCAGCGACATGCATCCATTTTGCCTCTGAGTTACAGCTCGAGCTTGAAGAGCAATCTGACATGGTGATTCCAGCCTCCCAGGTTTTATCGCCCGAATGAATACTGAATTTTAAGACACCGTTCATTTGCCATGAAACTGAGAATCCTTTTGACGAAGCATCTGAGGTGCTCATGACAGTTCCATAAGCAGCTGTCCCTTCGAAGCAAAAAGGAAATTAGCTCATTTCAAAGGATTAGCGTGTGAAAGTGCAAGGATGCTACGGCAAGGGTTCTGCTACAGCAAGAGTGCTGCTACAGCAAGGGTGCTGCTACAGCAAGAGTGCTGCTACAGCAAGGGTGCTGCTACAGCAAGAGTGCTGCTACAGCAAGGGTGCTGCTTCAGCAAGGGTGCTGCTACAGCAAGGGTGCTGCTACAGCAAGGGTGCTGCTACAGCAAGGGTGCTGCTACAGCAAGGGTGCTGCTACAGCAAGGGTGCTGCTACAGCAAGGGTGCTGCTACAGCAAGGGTGCTGCTACAGCAAGGGTGCTGCTACAGCAAGAGTGCTGCCACAGCAAAGGTGCTGCTACAGCAAGGGTGCTGCTACAGCAAGGGTGCTACTACAGCAAGAGTGCTGCCACAGCAAAGGTGCTGCTACAGCAAGAGTGCTGCTACAGCAAGGGTGCTGCTACAGCAAGGGTGCTGCCACAGCAAGGGTGCTGCTACAGCAAGGGTGCTGCCACAGCAAGAGTGCTGCTACAGCAAGGGTGCTGCTACAGCAAGGGTGCTGCTACAGTAAGGGTGCTGCTACAGCAAGGGTGCTGCCACAGCAAGGGTGCTGCAACAGCAAGGGTGCATAAGCAAGGGTGCATAAGCAAGGGTGTTGCGATTGTTAAAGGGCAACAATTTAGTTTCACGCAGGCTATAGCTAGCTATAGCATGCGTGCAAGTCGTCACTTGTGATTTTCAATTATGTAGCTTGTGTATTTAGCTAATGTAAAAGTGTCACGAGCATACTTACTCTGCATCCAAAAGCAACTGCTCAGTCCAAACACACATGTTCTTGGCTCAAAGGGGCATGTGTTGGCGTTACCAGTAAATAACACGTTAGCAGTAGGCGATGCTCCAGGGCTGGCTATTGACCTCAAGTCATCAAGATATGTAAAGCTTGTCGATGAGCCAGAATGTGGGACAATGTCGGTCACTAGAACAAGCTTTCCGCGCTCGTCTGGAATTTCAGCGTTCGTATTACCACTTCGATGCATGATCTTATCCATAGGCCAATAATTGTCACCTAAAACGGTTTCAGAATAAAAATATATTCTTCGTATTTATAACTTTTTTAGTTGATAGAACCATAGGTGGTAGATTGAGTTGTTTTGGTTAGCTTTTTACTAGCGATTCTGTACAAGAAAAGATGATCTATAAAGACAATTCCATTTCTGATAAGTTTGTAGATTTAATTTTCGAATCTTTAATTTTGCACGCATGAGCAGAAAG
This sequence comes from Rhopilema esculentum, assembly GCF_057945365.1. NCBI lineage: Eukaryota > Metazoa > Cnidaria > Scyphozoa > Rhizostomeae > Rhizostomatidae > Rhopilema > Rhopilema esculentum. The sequence continues at coordinate 6,043,450 of NC_142818.1, forward strand.
AACACGATAAAATGTCTCTAAATTTTCAAAACAGGTAAAGTTGAATCTGTTGCATATTTTATGTCAAATGGCCATTTGAAGTTTCGCTATACTTTTTTTTATAAGAACAATTTTAAAAAAACACGAGCATCAAAACTGGTCAAAAGTTTAGAACAAATTAAGAACAAGGTGAGGCTGAGCTTCTGCAAAATGCAATTTTGAACCACGTTTTTTCTCAAAATTGAGGATTTTCAGCGATGTGTGAGTGCTTTTTCGGTGAATATTCAAATTTGTCACCAAATTAAGGCTGTCTCACTCACCCTGTTGGCAAATGAGGCGTGAACACCTCCTTAGAGCGAAAAAGCTAGTAATAGCACTGCTTAGACCCATCTTAATTTAAGAACAAATTAAGAACAATCCAGCCTCAGATTTTCGAAAAAATTAAAAACAGTCAGCCTGAACTCAAATTTACTTGTTCTTATAAAAAAAAGAGTGTAATGGATAACTGTTAATTTTGCTTGATTCAAAGAGAAGCTGATTCAAGGCCCCTAATTTCGAAAATTCCACGACTGCTATAAAAGGCTGAATGTGCAAACTATCTTTGTGAATGGCATTAACAAAAGCAACGGTAGACCGACATTTTGTAACTTCTTTAAAAAAAATCACCTAAGATTACCAAAAGTAATAATTTTGCCGATACAAGCAGTAAGAACTACCGAAAAAATTTACTGTTTTAAAGCGTAAAGATTTGGAAAAACACACGTTGCAAATTTAAGAGAGTGCTACTAAAAGATATTTCAACAAAAACTGCGAATAATGGCTCCTTGAAAGCTATATACAAAGTATAGCACTCTAAATTCCTAATAAAAATCCATTGTTCTATCTTACTATACATTAAAAACAAATATTGTGTCGTCTTTGTCCTTTATACTTTCTTGCCGTTCAATGATTCTAATAATTCAAATGCTAATAAACTTCAATAACATCTTAAATTGTAAACTGATGCAGAACACTCATGTCCTAAACACAAAAAAGAACCTGAACAGATTCTTGTACACTGCAGTGTCCAATAGGCAAGTCTAAGGGTCCTACACGACATTATCGTTAATTATAAAGATTTTATAAATATGATATTCTAATATTTCTTCTAAGTGATATTTTGTCATTATTGTTGTGGAATCCATGAAACTTAAATCTAAATTACATGCATGTAAGAATCAAAACCAATGTTTAGTGCTTTGATAGGAGAAAACCTATACTCATGTATGTGGCTAAGATACATTCAATCTAAAACAGAAAATGGTTTTCGCATTTGTTTTAAAATTATTAATCTTCAGAAATGTATTTTGTGACGTCATTACAATGTCACTCTGAAAGGTTCCCGAAAATAATTTTAGCCTAGGGCCCCGTAGAGCCTCAATTCGGTCCTGGCTGGAGCCCTGCTGCCAATCCCTCAAAGGTATCATTGTTCTGCCTTGAAGTAGGACGGGCTCATGGTGATGTGCACCTTCATCGTTTTAACACATTAAACTTTGATACAAGTTCATCCAAACCCTAAAATTTATCACTCCGAAAATTCGTCCGTTTCCTGGCACGCACTAAACTGCTGTCCCTTTTTAGGCTTGATGAAAAACCTCACACAAACCTTCCATGTAATCGAGACCTCCAAACTCCATTCTCCACAGTGGCTTGAACTCCATTTTGTAATTCTTTGCTATGACTTTTACAGAAAAGGCCAGAAAAGGCTTGAGGATATGACGGCAGGTCTGCGACTTAGCTCCAAAAATTTGTTCACAATTTAGTTCCTGTTAAAAAAGGTTAAGATGTTGAAGTTAATGCTAACGGCAAAATAAACTTAGAACATTATTTTAGACAAAATAAACTAAAGGCGACGGCACCAGTCAACAGGGTTAAGGAGACACTAGAAGACAAATGAAAGTGCAAAAAAAGACAAGGATCGAGCCCTGAAGCCTTCTTATTTTGATTGTCTTAGCAAAACTTTTTCTTTTGAAAGAAGAACCATTATTAACTCTTTCTTAACTTTTTTGATCTTATTTTAGAGATAAATTAATTGCTTCGATCTTCAATTATCAAACTTTAAATACACTCTTTTTTATCAGAACTATTAATTTCAATTTCAGGTTGACTGTTCTTAATTTTTTCGAAAATCTGAGGCCGGGTTGATCTTAATTTATTCTTAAATTAAGAGGGTGCAAGCAGTGCGATTGCAGGCTATTTCGCTCTAAGGAGGTGTTCAGGCCTCATTTGCCAACAAAATGAATGAGACAACCTTCATTTGCCGATAAGTTTGTATATTTACCAAAGAAGCAATCACACATGGCTAAAAACCCTCGTTATTGAGACAAAACGTTGTTAAAATTGCATTTTACAATAGCTCAGCCTAAGCTTGTTCTTAATTTGTTCTTAACTTTTGATCAATTTTGAGGCTCGTGTTCTTATAGAATTGATTTTATAAAAAAAGAGTGTAATCCCTGCACTTTCCATCAAATATTTAATGAATTAAATAAATAATCACCACTACATAAAACCTTCATACTTACAGTAATTTAAGTTGCATATAGTGATAATAAATAGAATTAATGAAATTAAATCAGGTTTGTTCCTTGACCTGGCAAGGGTAAATTGGGATGACAAAGGAGTTCGTCCAGCATAAGAGTATTTCTCTATGTATTCAGAATACGAAGCTCTATTCATTTGAAAAGTTTGATCAATGGTGTTAGCGTGATCTTACTGGATATCCCGGAGAATACCTGTTATATGACTCGCATCTAGTTGCCTAACGCTGACTTACAAATTATGGAACGCTGTAAATTACCATGGACTGAAAAGCACCCAATCCGAATTAGCATCTACACTTAGGAAAAATATTTTGGTAATATCGGCCATGTCCTTATTTTCTACATTTTTATCGACTTTTCACCGCAAGCATTCCATTGGAGTCCGTCGAGCAGCCTGCTACCGTGGCCTCCCTTTATTTACATATGCAAATTTTTGCAATTAATATGTCTCTTTTGAAAAGACTAATAGTATGATAGCGGTAGCCTAGTGCGTCTTTCCTGTTATCTTTTTCTACAATCGCGCTTGAATAACGCTAAGTTCTTATAGTGTGATCTTTATGCGACTGATAAATATTTGACCGTGCCCAGGACACGAATAAGCGCCATGTCCAAATGAGGGCCCATCCTGACAGCATACAAATTTAATAAGCGCCAAAGTTGCTAAATCGGTGATTTGTGTCAATATAATCATATGATAGATCTTCACACCTCAGGCTGCGCTGATCCGTAGTTCTTCCATTGCGTGTCGTTGTAAATAATATAGAACGTCTGATCATAATCATCCGAGCTCCATCGCGTGTCGGATATAAGAAAGTAAGAAATTTTCTTCATTCTTGTGAAAGTAACCATGAAGTAGATTGGTTCGTCCTGCAATGTTGGCAAGGTTTCAGAAGCAAGTGTTGTAGTAACTGATCCCAAGTAAGAATCATCCGGCTTCCAGCCGTCCTGTCCGAAAAGTCGAGCCTTTGTCAGTGCCATTTTGTCTGCATTGTTAGGCCCACTCAGTTGGCTGGCTCGAATTCTGCCACTCTGCATACCGAGAGGATGGGCAAATCCTGCATCTGGTGGGATTTAAAACAAAATTTACACACATCAATAAAAAGAAACAAAGACAAACCTACATATTCAAGAAGTTTGATCAAAACAACGGATCTTAAAGCAACAAGACGCAAGAGGAACAAATGAATCAACCGATATCTTGTACACCTTTGGTCATACAATGCTTTAACCAAGAAAACGATAGTTTATCCTTTTGCTTTGGTGGACGTCTCGTTTGCTTTTTGCAATAGTGAATCGTTCCTCATTCATAGCACAATGACAGAAACATTGCGAATAACTCTGTAGATGTTGTCATGCCAATAGATTAGATGCGGCATAGACTTGAAGCACTTTTTCATTCGACAGTTGGCTCAAGCGACAACCATTAAGATTTATACTTCGAGCAATCATTTGGCTTTTAAGTGAAACTATTTATAAAAAACCAATAAATCAGTTTCTGAGATATGAAAAGAGGCTTTTTTTATCCATTACCTAGCCGAAATTGACACGATTGCCTTTCTTTTTCTCAATTTAAAAGTTTAGAGTCTTTTTTTGGAGGGAGGTCTTTGCTGTAGTATTATGTTTGAATGGGAGATGTTATCAGATTGCGGCGTTCTTAAAAAATTGATAATTTCACTGAGAGCATAAAATACAAGAGTTTTACAAAAAAATAACAAACTTAGAGAAGCATATTATGATCCCAGCACTTTCACTGGGCAAGCAATTAATTTGATTTCAGCCTGAGCATTATATCAAACCAACTTTTGTTACGTTTTTTGAAAAAATATATTTACTATCATAGAGAAATTTTTTTATCATCATAGCTGGCTCAATAACATGGCCTAAATTTTATTTAAAGTTGGAAAATGTATTTATCTACCTGGCATTATATTCATTGGACAGTTGTACGTTAGGTCGGTTTGTCCTTTCAACTGACAAAAACCACTTTGCAAAATACGCTCCACATAGCATGACCGGCGGTTTCTATAATCGTGATGAAAGACCTCTTTGCAGCAACCTTTTTCTCCCATCCGTACTATACAGTCATCTAAAAGAAATTTGATTTCATCGATCACATAACGTTGAAAAGTGAAAAAGTGATAATCAAACAACTGGCTTAAAAAGGCACTATCGTCTAAAAGGTTTATCACAGGTTGCATGGTTTATGATTTGAACCATAAACTCTAATACACGTTGGCATTTGGCATCCCAATTCCTTCACCAAATAGGATAAGCAATTTCGAGTAAGGGCAAGTAGAAATATTGACCTGCTCTAAACAGTGTCACCTACAGGTACTTAAACTAAACATTGTTTTTACGTGATGTTTTTGCGTTGAAGCAAAGGCAACATCTTGAGGCACATTATCATGCAGTTTCTAAAAATTTGATTTTAGCCAACTAGAGCGTGCATCTATATCGACCTCAGGTTGAGAAAAATGAAATCAAAGTAACATGAGGCAGGTCACCTGTCATAGAAGGTGTGAGAACGTCTCTTCTTTCAGGAATTTGTCTTGGCTGTTTAAGAAATTTCTGCCTCAAATCTTTTTCAATTGGTTTCTTTTTTTAATATTTATTACATTTGAAGTCGAATTTGCTATGTATCTAAATCGAATTATACTTGTCGGTGTATCTTCATCAAGGGAAAAAGCCAACGTTTGAGTCTCGGTTCCAGAGCAAAAGTGTATATTGTGACGAGCATATCGTGACTACCGATGTTTCTATTGTTTTTAATACCGTTCTTCTGTCCAAACGCCTCTTAAACGAAAAGAGTGCACTCATTCTTCGCACTTTCCTGCAACCCTAGCAAAAAACAGCTGATTAAGAAGCTCGAAAGACATTACCATAAAATCTGTTTACGTCCAATGCCAAGCAGCAGCAAGGTGACACGTGTATCACAGCCAGGAAAATGAGAATCTGAAAAGAATGAATAGCGGACTTAAAAGAAAGAAATATTGACCTTAGATACCCAACAGTAGCCTGGGTGTAAGTACCAAAGTCTCTAAGTAGCTTTTTGTGATGTTTTAAATCTGGAGCTGCATCTCAATCTCTTCAGCACGTCAAATTACGCAAGAAAACAAAGTTTCATTAGTACAACTTGCATAGCGATAAGGTTATACTGCGATACCCAACAGTAGCCTGGGTGCAAGTACCAAAGTCTCTAAGTAGCTTTTTGTGATGTTTTAAATCTGGAGCTGCACCTCAAACTATTCAGTACGTCAAATTACGCAAGGAAACCAAGTTTCAGTTGTTAGACTTCAGAAAAGTAGGTTTTTTAACAAAACGAACGTTTCAACGGCCATAAATTTTGCTTATAGGTAAGATGACTTCTTGCCTAACAGGTATTTTTACTCAGTTTTGCAAGCTCTTTCTGATGAAATCATCAGATGTGAAAAATTCGAGGGTCACAATTTTGCTAACAGTGCATTTTTCAAACATTCTGAAACATGACATCTGGAAATTTTCGGGAATGTTCCCAAGGTTCAAAGTGATGGATGGCCTTTACGTTTGATTATTCAAGTTTTAAAAATTGCTGTTAGGCAGTTTCTTGTGTACTGTGTATGGCTATAGACTAAATTACGGCCCCTTAAATTAATCCCTGCTGCTCACCCTGAAGCAATTTGTATTCCAGTGCAACATAGACATGCTTAAATGACCTTCATTTTATCTGCTATTATTCATACTGTTTGAATACTATTATAACCGGCGTAAAAAAGAGTATTTACCTTAGTTACTATTTACCGTCGTGACACCGGGTCACCTTTCTAATCACACGTCTGACCACTGCATTGAAGGTTCATATAAAGGTAATAAATCTCAACAGGTTTCCAAATTAAATGTTAATAGGCAGCCAAATAATTTCCTGTTACATAAGATAAGCAATACTCTATGTTAAAAGTAGCTTCATGCATGGCTTCAGACAACAAGAGCCTGCTTGCTTGTCCGTTTCCAAATCAGCTCAAAAGTGCAGAATCAGTTTAAGCCGTTGCAACTCGACTGTGATAGAGCAAATGAAGAAACTCAGTCTTGCTAATGAATTACTATTCTTTTAGCCTGGTTCTTACATTTTAGAACAAATACCAAATATGTAAAACCTGTCTTAAGCCAACTTTATTGTGAATGTTTCAATTTTGCTTCTTTTTAGCTCCCTACTGTCGACCAGTCTCTGTTCGATGTTATTACAGTATTCCCTCCAATTAACGGACACTCTAAAAGACGGACACCTCCGATTAGCGGACAAATTATTTTCCCCGATGGTTTTCTGGTCAAAGTCTCATAAAAAACTTTCTAAAAAGTGGACACTTAATTAGCAGACACTCTAATTAACGGACAATATTTTTACACAAAAAAGTCAATTTGGCTTTTATTTTCTTTCCCATTTGCGGACAGTACAAAAAAGTTAGGAGACAGCGAGCAAAAAACTGCGGTGAATGAATATTTGTTGAAATATATATGTCATCTCAATCCTAGTTTCATGAAACAAATTTTCGTTCTGAAAGATGTACCTTACCACCTTCGAAGCTGCATAAATATTTTGCACCGAAACCAAAAACAACAGGGTATGTTATTGAAAGTGCATGTTTTCTTGGATCTAGGATATGGCATCTTCTATAAAAGAGTCCCAGACACTAAACAGCTTCAAATTTGGCGTCCTTTGCATAACAAACGAAGGCGCGTTGGCAATCAAAGCTAGTTTTTATAGGACAACAGAAAAAGTTGCTTATTCTGAAGTATCCACAGAAATGAAAATGACCAGAATATTATAATTGTATAATTGATCAAATACAATATAAAATGTCTTGTTTCTTGTGACTAATATTTTGCGAGACAGCTGGAACATTCAACTGCATTTTTGCAATAGTCACTTAAGACCAGGGACTGGCAAGCTTATTTTGAGAATGCAATTAATAAGTTGTGTGAATGAAGAAAAGGCCACTGTAGCAGGCTGCTCGACGGGCCCCAAGGAGTTCTTGTGGCGAAAAGTCGATAAAAATGTAGCAAATATGAAACACCGCAATACGCCGAGAATAAACAACAATAAAAACACGTAAATCAGTAAAGGCTATACAAATTAATAAGTTGCCCAAGATACATGTATGTTTTATATTAACAACAAGTATTGATTTAAACCAAATTTGACATACCTCAAGTATGACCATCTTAATATTTCCCATCTTTTTCGTCTGCTACAAAAACGTTGTTGAGTATGCTTTCAACGTTCTGCAAACAAGAACCTTGAATAACTGTAGATATTGACGATGTCGCTGACCTAACATTCATGGTGGCAGCTAACAGGCGGTACAGTTATATTTTCCGCAATAGAGAAATCATATTGTCGAAAATCAATGTTCATTCAAGATTGGATTTGATTTTTACCGCCAGAGGTCGTTATAATTAAAGAATTGCACCAACCAAAACGTACCACAATTCTAAACAACAAGCATCCTACCGGTTGTACAAAAACGTTAACAAAGGCCGAAATTTCTTTAGAGAGTCTACACTACACATAAAAGATAAACGTAAATGAATATCCAGAAAAATTCTCACTTTTTCAGAGCTTCCAAAACAATTTAAGAGCTAGAAGATGATTTTCAGGAACATTGAAATAGTGTCATTTCTATTCATCTAGCTATTTTAATCCAAAAATACAAACCCCTTTAAAAACATTTCAATGTTTTTTATACAATTGAATCACATTTCCATAAAAAGATGAACTAAAATGTTCATCTTCATATTCTAGCTGAAGAAAATTGAAGTATATATGGTAAAATTCATAACCTGTTTTAGTTCTTTCATTCATTCTTTACCATTAAATTCAGAGTCAGCCGCAATTATTCTCAAGATTGACGTTTTTGGGAGATCATAAAAATATTTAACAACGGGTAATACGATTTAAAGAACAGATCAGATAACTCAAAATGCAGTGTCAAGAACAGGTTTTATCCTTTGCAAAAATAGCCAGTATATAGCATGATTTCCATCTCTTGAAAAAATTAAAGTATAGTAGACTGACAGGAGGGGTAGGATACTAGGAAATACAAGGTGACGATGAAGTAGAATTTCAAAGTGTGTATAATAAAAGATGATCTATCTTAACAATTTTGTGTTTAGAACTTGCCCATTGAACGGTTGAACTGAAGCAGATATCAATCTCAATTTGGAATCTTGATTTAAGCAGCAAGCGATTGTGAAGTTTGTTTGCTGGCAAATGATCCAAACATAACCATCAGCAGGTGGCGATACTTAAAGCCTCTACGTTTTTGCACTCAGTCAGGTCAGGCTTTGGACGACAAGCTTGCTACTGTTGAACACTGTAACCAAGTACTACCTACCTACCAAAATAAATTCTGAATAATAGTAATACTGTTCCCACCTGCCTGCAATGCAAAGAATGATATGCGTAAATTCTGATAGATACATGAAATCAATATTTAATCAGTAACTAAGAAAATATTTTTGACTGATAAATGACACAATTAACTTACTAGGACACAAATGGGGGTTACAGCCTTCCATTTCTTCAACAGATTGCCCATAGCAGTCCTCTCCGCCGTTGGAGGGAGCTGGATTATCGCATCTTCGGTGTCGGTGTTGAAAGCCGTAGCCACAAGTTTTATTGCACGTAGAGAAAGTTAACCATTGGCCCCAGTTTCCATTAACTAGAAGATGTTAAACAGAATTTGAAGAAACTTCTTCGTGCACTGCAATCCTAATTATTTCCACTTTATAGAGCCATTTTCTCTAACACAGATGAAAGTCAATTTTCTAAGTTTTCCAAGTCATCTGAAACTCGAAAAAATACAACAAAATTCAATAATAAAAGTATTATCGATACACAGTAGCTGGCGTATAATATGTTGGTAAATACCATAAATAGATTTATGTTGAGGTCATATTCTGAAAATAATTTCAAACAGGTAAATCTTTTTAACAGTAATCACCTGGACAAGGAGTAGTGTTGCAATCACGTGTCTGCCAGTTATCCCCTTTGCAGCCTCCTTGTGGAAGAAGGCAGTCTCTCCTTGATGTTTGCTTCCCACCGCCACATGAATTTGAGCAGTAACTCCAAGATGCCCAAGAAGAAAATCCAACATCATCTACAAAAACAATTTTGGCATATAGATAATTAAAACCTCAATCACAAGACAGATATTGCTTAAACCATGGATACTCCTATCCCAGATTGCCACTTCTATTCTAGATTGCATGTCTTAAAATCAGATGTACAATCAAACAGGCATTGTAGCACTAAAATTGACTCGGGTATGAAATTTCATATTTTTGATATGAAACAGGAAGAGGTTCGTGAACGCAGTGGCGGATCCAGGATTTTTGGTGACTATAGCTCAAATCTTTTGGCATCGAAACCACGCCCTCCTTGCTTGTGGGACACGCCCACTATATGGGCAAATGATAAACCATGTGTGTTTATAGTTGCATCGTATTCATAAATATTCCTTCGAACATCCTTTTTCTATTTCCAGGGACGCCAGAGAAGGGGGTGTGGGGGTACAACCGCCCCTTTTGCCCTTTGACAGAAGGGGCAAGGGTTGTTTTTAATAAAGTTCCCTTGAAACTGGCCAATTGTAATAATCAGAGAGATTCAAATGAAATTCTGAACTTCTCAAAACATGTAAAATAATTCCTTGTGCCGAAAGTTAGCCAATGTTGAAGATACCTACACAGGGCCGCCGGAGCCTGGGGGGCCACGGGGGCACAGGCCCCCCCTGTTTGCAAAAAGTATAAATAAGTGCCCCTTTTTGAAATACATTGCGTGTATTTTTTCAATGCCAGATATTCTGCCTTTACAAACTAAGTGAAATAACATAACTCTGGACGTTGTTGGAGGACCATTCATTGAAAATTTTCTAAATTTTTACTTGGTCTTGATGCAAAAAGCGCAAGCTCCTGTGATGAACAATAGCAACTGCGAAAACGCATTAGTGAAAGGTCCGGTCAAGTCCCCGGCGGGCACAGTCAGTTGGTCCAATGTTTATCGTGTGTGTTCTTGAAAGTAGAAACTGGAGCCCTATTTCTGATTCTGGGATGCGTAAAATGTACCTTATTTTGTGACTCTGCCAAAATTGTGTAACTCTTTTCACTGATATTATTCAAGCTTGAGCAAGAATTTCTGATACCAATTCATGTTAGAAGCATTATTTTTCTTAAACTTATGAATAGGTAACTTAAAAAGCAGAGTTCACTAAATTTGATTTCAACAACAATCCCTTGTGGTTCTTAACATATATATTAATTAACAAAATCAGACATCTGTAAAACTATAACTGCAACATATTGCTTGCTTCACAACATTGTGTTCGATTTTTTTATGAAGAAATGAAAAAGTTGTGTCCCTGCAATGAATACATGCTAACAAAGACTTAAATTTCTTATCTAGAATAAGAACAATATACAAGACTAGACGTATTGCAAAATTTGTTGTACTTCAATATGCCATTGATTTATCTAAAAAGTTATCTGCAACATCATATCAGTAAAGAATGCAACCCAATTTTCAAAATTCGATGTCCCAGAATTCTATCTTTTTTCGAATTTTTCGGAACACACGTGTAATACGTTTTACCAACAGACTGAGTCCCCCCCCCCCCCCTGGGATCAAGTTTAAGGAGAGTTAAAAAATTGTTTCATTTATAACACCGACGAGATAAACCTAATCAATGTTGCAAATTAAATTTGCTATGACAGTGAAGAATTCCATGGAGGTGAACAAATTTGTGTTTAAGTAGGGATGGTGCAAATTCCAAGGTGGACGAAATTGTTTAAATATGAAAGTAAGAAAATTAATATCATTATTATGTCCAACGTGTGTCATAATTTTTATAATTGTCTAAATTACCGTGAAATCTGTACCATTTTTAGCACTTACTAACTTTTCGGAGTAAAATATTTGTGCCCTTTTTATTCGTTTTGGCCCCCCCTGTTCAAACCTGCGTCCGGCGGCCCTGCTACAGATAATAAAATTGCAGTTTCGTATGAATTTGTAGAAGCTGAGAATTATCTTTCAAAAGCCCTTTTACTTAAGCCTACCCCCCCCCCCATCCTCTTGCCGCTTGGTCGTTCCGCCGTCCCTGTCTATTCCCTAGTAGGTCCTTGCCTTTGAAGCTACATTACAGGGGACCCAGGATGTGAAAACGAGCAATAGTCTACTGTCGCTTTACAGGGGACAGAGAGCGGAGAAATACCGTGGATACTCATATTCTATTGGTTAAAAGGCCATTTTCAAACCTGACTATAGCTTGACTATAGCTCGCGCCAAAAATAATAGTACGGGTTTCATTGTCTTCGATGCCTTTTCCAGAGCAAATCCCCAGACCGACTATAGCTCGGAATATCCACTGTAGCTCAATTCTGGTTGGTTACTGTCAACAAAGAACGAAACTTCTGATTCGTCTAAGTTTTAATATTAGACCATTCTCCGCTCAGTGTTTTATATCTTATCTGGAGAGGCATTGTGATGACACATTGTCATCAGTGCATGTTTGTTAATCGCATTTGATAACCTATACCGCTGCTTTCAAATGCGAATTCCGAAAATCAAACACTGAGATTTTGACTATAGCTCGAGCTACAGTTGCTATAGTCTGGATCCGCTCCTGGAACGAAACCTGAGTCTACCTAAATCCTGACAGTTGCAAAGTCTTCTTGTTTTCCCATCACTAGGCGGAGTTGCGTTGCATGAAATGAGAGCTGGTATATATTTGAAACCTGCACAGATGTTGTTCTTTTCAATGAACGCAGGATGGTAAGCTTCTTTCCACGTGGCTTGACTGGTCTTGTCTTCGCACTGTTTCCCAAGTTGGTCAAATTTAGCTTGGGAGTTTTTAAGATTGATTTTACGCACGCAAACAAGTCGTCTTTTTGGGCAATGATTCAAGCAGTCTTCTCCTGGTGATGCGAGGAACAAACCTGCAAAATAAAAGAAAATCTTCCACAAGAAGTGTCTAAACGATTAGATCCCGAAAAAAAGGAATTTGCTTAACGCCTTTTTGCAAAGTATTTGGTCGCAAAGTATTGGTATTTGGTCGAAATTTTGAGCATAAAGCAAACAATTAGACTGATAGAACAAAAGAAGGGACTTTTTGGCTTCTTTATTCCTTCATAACATTGAATTTCAGTGTATCTTCGTTAGCATAATGTTGTCTTCTATCTATTGCTTTTGTAATTATGGAAAATTCTTAATACAGAAAAATATTTCGTGATATGGTATCATGTCTGTATGTTTCTTTAGTGCAAAATGTTGGACGATATCCGAGTAGATAGATAGAAAATCGTCTGTTGTCTGTTTTGTAGAAACCTTAAAACCTTTTTTATTTATTAAACCTTGAGCGAAATTTTTTTTCTGTTAATCATGTAAATGATAAGTTGCATTCAAAACCATTTTATAAAAGAGGTTGCTGTGTCCTCGATTACTTCATCTACTGAGAGAGTTTCTTCTGAATGAATTTCCCCAGCTATCAACATTTTACGTAATTGCTATTTATTGTCTATTATTTTAAGTATACTTATGTAAGTTGTTTTCATTCTATGCAACTAAATGCATTGTAGTTGTCGTAAGATATTGTAAGCAGAGGAATTTTAACATACAAAACTGAAGTTAACTGAACTGAACTTATTAAACTGGGTCTTTTTGCGATATCCTTTATTCATTCAAGTACACACTGTTGGTAAAATTATGTCTATTAGAAGCATATGAATGACTTTTAAAGTCTTCACAATTTTTAGCAATTACCTCGACTTTGCTTCGATATTTTCTTGGAAACTTGGTGCAGCTTGGAAATCTAGTGTGACCGGTAGCTGTTGCGACTCATTGGCCCTTAAAATAGCCAAGCGGACAATGGAAGCACCCTGAACCTCAATGAAATGGTATTTTCGTCGTTTCCCTAAGTGGGTGCTTAACAACGTACTTTCCTGATACATTTTATTGTGATCACCAGGCTTATTAGCACCGCTAAAGTACTGAAATTTTTATCAGTGCTCTCTGAATTAGTATCAATCTCGTTTACTGAAAGAGCAACATTTACTGAATTTGATTTGTAGAACGATCCTTTATGGTTCTTGATGTAAATCAGGGGCGGATTCAGGGTGTCGCACAGGTCGCACGGAAGACCGTCAGGTTTTCAGAATTTAGTTTTAGTCTTCAGTCATTGAAATAAGGCAATCATGTTTATCACAATCTTTCATTTTCCTCCTTACAGATAATACATTTTGCTCTCTTTACACAATAAACATAGAACCGAACTTGGTCGATCTCACACACAATGCTACGATTTAATTCAATATAGAAAAACAGTATGATTTTTAAGCATGTCGCCCGTGCCGCACAAATATGCAGGGCACTTTGTTATGCAAATTTTTTACCAAATCTCGCCAATCAAAATTCAAGCTTTCGCATATTTGTGCGGAACGAAAAGTCTGTAAACACTATGTTAGATTACTGTGCTGCACAACTGCTGGCAAGGGAAAAAAGTGGCTGCGGTTGTAAGTTGTGAAAGGGAATCAATTTTCTTTATCTATACGGAAGAGGTGCACAGGAAATGTTCACTTCTGAATCTCAAGGTTTTTTCAACTGCGAGTTGGAGTTGCTGAAAAATTTGAAAAACCTTTTAAAGGGAAAAATGTTTGGCTGAAAAATTTGAGCGTTTCAGGGCCCCAGTACTAATTGCTCTGGTTCTGGGGGGGCTGGGCCCCCGTCATGACTCCGCCCTTGAGCGCACAAAAGCTTCAATAAAATGCTACAAATAATTTAGTGGAAATTTAATCTTTAAAGATAAGAATTTTTGCCAATGTTTGGAGCAGAGTTCGTCAAAAGCATCGCACATTTATCAAACAATCCTCAAGAAAAAGTGCGTCATTGCAAAGGCCTTGCGAGAAATAGAAGACTGAGGGCACATCACCAGGCCAACGGGGCGAGGGGACAATTAGAATTATGTGACTTCACTTTCAATAGAAGGTGTTAAGTAAAAAAAAGTCTTGAAGAAACAAATATTTCAGTACCTTTAGCCTTAAAAACCCCAACTTGCATGTACAGTGGAACATCGTCATACATCAAATGGTAACCAAGCAGGCACTTGCAATTTTTGCACATCAGCAATTTGTCTTGTAGGCAAATAACACTAATTGATGCACCAGTTTGCAATAGCTTCAGCTCAGTGTTTCCTGTCTGTTCAGCACTGTAATGAATAGCTGACGAAGATAGGGGTCATGCAGTAAAAGCAAGGGTCTTGAAGCTTTAAAAGATCTAGAAACGAAACTTTCATAAAATTCCCAAGGTATGAAATTAATAATTGCCAACTGCTATTTTATCAGGTAATTTAAAGATAAAAAGAAAGGGTGTTATAAGGAAATTATATGAATTGCCTGGTAGGTTATTTGATGATAAATAATATAAGATTTATCTATGACCATGACAACAAACAAAACTCAGATTTTGGGATAGTTGGAGGGTCATGGTGGTCAACCTTCTGATAGAAGATGGTACCTGATGATGATGAATATAAGATTAAAAATAACCAGAAAATTTAGCATAGGAATTTTACATAGATCTAATTTCTTACTTCTAAACTCTTGAATGGCATCTAATTAATTTGTACTTGCCATCATTTGCCAAATGAATCTCTGAGGTAATGTTCTTCAAATCAATGGAATGCTTGCAAGAGCTGCAACGATACAACCATTTCCATGCTTCCCCATCAAATAAAAGGGGCGTTCTTGTAACAATTACAAATTTCCTTTCCTTTAGAGAAAAATTCCTTTCCTTAAAAGACTGTTGCACTTAATTCAAAGAGATATAGAACCCGTTATATGATGCTTTTCCTAAACCAGTTACCAGATGACCATTCTAAGAATGAAACTAAAGTAAAAATTTTAAATCTCTTGTTACACAAACCAAAAAATACTTTGCTATTTCATTTTATTCTATAAAAAGTATCCCTGAAAGGGACTAAAAGGGACTAGAAATATTACACATTAGCTGATATGTTTCAGAACTCCTGTAATCTGTAAGTATCAAAATAGATAACAGAAAAACAGCCTGAAACAAACAATGCAAGGAAGCTAAACCATAATGCTTTCTTCACAAAAAACTGCCTGCAATCAAATTAAATTTCAAAAATTCTACCAATAAACTGACTGAGGATTTTGTTCCATTCAATTATATGCAAAAAACAACACCGGTCCTCCCTGGATAACTAAAAGTGTCCATAGGGAAATCCGCAAGAAGGAAGGGTTATTCATAAAAGCAAAAAGGTCTGGAAATCAAAATGATGCCAAAAAATTTAAAACCCAGAGAAAGAAAGTAAAGTGAATCTCTCAAAGCAAAAAATTTAACCATGAATTTGTAGGTACTTGGTAAACCTATATTATGTCTTACAGATAAAAGAACACACTTTGCAAGACAGTGATCCTTTGACCTTTGCATATATATTTTTTTCTGTGACATAGTTAAACCTGTTTATTGTTTCAAGTGTTGTTACATGAATCTTTGGCCTATTTTGGTGTTTATCAATGCTAATACTTACAAAGGATATTTCTTCAAAAGACTTTTTATTTAAGTATCCAATTTAGATGCATTCTGACCAGTTTTCTTCCAAACAGAGCACAAAGTAGACCAACAGTGCCATCTAGTTGCTCTGAGTATGCAATTCAAAGTTCCAATTCTTCGTTAAAAATATCAAAATGGCCTTCGAGGTATAGCTCCTAATCTAATGTCATTTGGAACTTTCTTACAATATTTGAATACATGCATAGTTTAGATAAACAAAAGATGGGGAGAAAAGGGGGCATACCATCACCTTAAGCTGTAAACGAGCTTTTCTACAAAATATTTCCTTCATGATTCTTTCTTAAACCTTGCCCAAACCAACAATCTTCAACTTGTGTTCATCGTTGCTTTTGTTGTTGCTGTTGTCCACACTTGAATTTCCCGCCACAAGCATTCCGATTGCAAATAAAATTATCTCTCTAAATTTTACCAGTGTTACTACTTGATAAATATTACGACTTTAAAAGTTAAGACCATACCTTCTTGCAAAAATAATTTGTTTCCTGCTGGATCAAGTTTTTTCCAGGGGATTAAATGTTGAGCTGCTTGTCCTTTAGGCCACGAATACTGCTATTAATGAGCATGTTCTTTGACCCTGCAACACTGATTGGTTTAAGACGGTATTGTTTCGAAAAAAAGGACTGAAAAGGTTTCGTCTCCCGAACAAATACCAAATTTACTGCAGTTGTAAAATAAGGTAAGCAAAGGCCAAAAATTCTTCTGAGAGTTAAGACACAATTGTAGGTCAAATTTATCCGTTTGACTACACACAGAAGCTAAACTCGAATGAATATCCAGACAAATTCTCACTATTTCAGGGCTTCCAAAACAATTTAAGAGCTAGATGCTGATTTTTAAGAATATTGAAATAATGTGTCATTTCTATCAATCTAGTCATTTTTAGCCCAAAAATACAAACCTTTCTCAAAAACTTTTCAACTTTTTTATACAATTAAATCACATTTCCATAAAAAGTCAATTAAATCATATTTTTTGAACGGACAACCCTTTGAAAAAAAGAGTGAAATATTTTTCTTAAGTTTTTGACAACTGGATTTTTATCTTCATATTCCAACCGGAAAAAATGAAATTTATATGACTTTTGATAAACTGATAATCTTTTTTAGTGCTTTCATTCACTCTTTACCATTAAATTCAGATCAGCCGCAATGATTCTCAAGATTGACGTTTTTGGGAGATCATAAAAATATTTAACAACGGGTAATACGATTTAAAGAACAGATCAGATAACTCAAAATGCAGTGTCAAGAACAGGTTTTATCCTTTGCAAAAGTAGCCAGTATATAGCATGATTTATATCTCTTGAAAAAACTAAAGTACAATAGACTGACAGGAGGAGTAGGATACTAGGAAATACAAGATGACAATGGAGTAGAATTTCAAAGTGTGTATAACAAAAGATGATCTACGCACATTTTTTTTGTAAGAAACAAAGGTCTCAAGAGTTTCTTAATTATGATGTCATGAATGATGTTGTGAAATATATTCGTGACATTTTTCATCACGTGTAGAGATTTGCTTCCGTTCTGATGCTGTATTTAGATGTGGAAAATTTATTTTTATCGCTTGTGTCTTAAGTTCTAAGCCAACAGGGCAACCAGGTTCTTAGATTTTACAAAATTTCGTTGTTCTCAGTTCTATCATGATTTAATAGTTTCTTAATTTTGTTTTGCTTTGAGTATTGAAGTTTCTTAATTTTTTCTGACTGTCCAGTACTCGTTTCTTATAGCCAGTTTCTTATAAAAAATGAGTGTATCTTAACTATTTAGTGTTTAGAACTTGCCCATTGAACGGTTAAACTGAAGTAGATATCAATCTTCATTTGAAATCTTGTTTTAAGCAGCAAGCAATTGTGAAATTTGATTGCTGGTAAAATGATCCAAATATAACCATCAGCAGGTGGCGATACTTAAGCCTCTACGTTTTTGCACTCAGTCAGGTCAGGCTTTGGACGACAAGCTTTCTACTGGTAAACACTGTAACCCAGTACTACCTGCCACAAGGTCGAGCTCTCCGGCGACTAATCCGGAGAACCCACTGGCTTTAACAGGACGGGGGAGGGTGGGTAGACACCCTGGTAGGATAAAAACAACACCTACCTAAAGAGCGCATGCACCTTGGGTCTTGCGCTCATCTACCACCCCTCTGCTGCCTTGCAGCCGTCCCCCTACAGGACAAAGGCTAAGGGAGCAAACCCTGACAGAAAACCAAGGAAATTGCGGTGTCCTAAAGGGCGAGGATAAACAAACCTATCCTTTGGCCAACTGCTGCAGCAGTCAGAGTGACCCAGCATGTCTCGGTCTGTCCCTGCCGCTGGTACTCACTCTCACTTGCCGAGAGAGTGGCTCTAGCAACAAGGCAAAACCTAGTGCCACTTCAACACTCTTGCCTGCAGTTCTATGAAATATGGTTGAAAGAAATGAAATGGATGCCGGCTCGGACGTCGCCCGGAAAAAAGGTCCGCGCTGTACCGCTCCCACTCCGGCGGACAGTGAAAAGTCAAAAAGGATGTAAAAAATTGACAATTGTTGAATGGAACGTACAAACACTCCTAGACCGAAACAGATCAACAAGACCAGAGCGCCAGATTGCAATGGTGGCCAAGGAGCTAGATAAATACAACATCGATATAACTGCACTATGTGAGACTAGACTAGCAGGATATTACAGTATCGTAGACCAAGGCTACACCTTCTTCTGGAGTGGCAATGGAGAAGCTGAGCGCAGAGAAGCAGGAGTTGCATTTGCAATAAAGAATTCAATTGCAGGTCAACTGGAGCAAGATCCGGAACCCATCAACGACCGGTTGATGTCAATGCGCCTTCCGTTGAAGGGTAGCACATATGTCACTATTTTGAGCGTGTATGCCCCTAGCATGACAAATCCAGAGGAAACCAAAGAGGAGTTTTATAGCGACCTGAGGCAAGCTCTAACCAAGTTCCGAAAGATGACAGATTTTTGGTAGCTGGAGACTGGAGACGAGAGTAGGATGTAAGGCCGACAAATGGACTGGAGTTATTGGTCCCCACGGAACTGGGAAATGCAACAGTAATGGAGAACTTCTACTATCACTGTGCTCCGAGCTCAACCTCGTCATTACTAACACCTTCTTCCGGCATAAAGAACATCATAGAAACACCTGGATGCATCCACGCTCCAAACAATGGCACTTGTTGGATTACATAATTACAAGAAGGAACGATCTCAGTGAGGTACATGACACACGGGTGATGAGAGGGGCATACTGCGCTACTGATCACCTCATGCTGCGATCGAAGCTAGCTTTCTCACCCAGGGGACAGCACCGAAAAACCGGCCCTGCACCACCTACAAAGATCAACACAGTGAGAATCCGGGACAATAAAGTAAAGGAACAGCTAGAGTCAGAGATCGACACAGCACTAGAAAGGTATAATCTTAAAGAAAATGACCTGGAAGGTTCATGGACTGAACTCAAGAACATAGCACACCAGACAGCTCTTGCAGTACTAGAGAGACCGAAAGGAAGCACCAGGACTGGTTTGACGACAGTGACCGAGGAATGACTAAACTGATAGAGGATAGAAACAAAGCAAGAGACAAACAGCTGCAAAGGAGCACTAGACAGACCAAGGCTCAGCTAACAGAGGCAAAGAGGAAGTTGCAGCAATACACGAGACAGTTAAAATCTGATTGGCAGGAGTCCAAATCTCAAGAGCTTCAGGTATTAGCTGACGCAAACGACGTAAAGGGTTTCTACTCTGGCCTGAAAGCAGTATATGGACCACTGCAAAATTTTGGCTAGAATCTTGCTAAACAGACTTAATAGCCAGATAACACCTCAGGCTTTACCGGAGACCCAGTGTGGTTTTCGTAGTGGAAGAAGTATAATGGATATGATATTTTCTCCTCGTCAAGTCCAGGAGAAGTGTCTAGAACAGAACATGCCGCTTTATGCTGTATTCATCGACTTCAGTAAGGCATTTGATACTGTGTCTAGAGAGGGTTTGTGGCAGGTACTCCGGAAGTTTGGGTGCCCAGAGCTGACTGCAGCTCTCCACAATGGAATGCAAGCCCATGTATTATACGGAAATGCTCAGTCAAAAGACTTTGCTGTCTCCACAGGTGTCAAACAGGGCTGTGTCTTGGCCTCAACTCTGTTTTCACTCTACCTCGAGGCTATGCTAGAAGTGGCTTTTAGGAGCACCGAGGAGGGAGTCTATATACAGACACGACACAACGCGGATCTGTTTAATGTGTCACACTTCAAGGCGAAGACCAAAACAGAGCGTATACTTGTACAGGAATTGCTCTTTGCTGACGACAGTGCCATCGTAGCTCACACTGCTGAGGGAACCCAAGCGCTAGTGGATAGGTTTGAAAGTGCAGCTAGAAGCTTCGGTCTCAAGATAAACATCAAGAAAACTGAGTGCCTTTACCAACCAAGCAAGCTAGTGACGCCTCCTGCCTTCTGATATTAAGATCAACAACGAGAAGCTTGTTCGGAGTAAGAACTTCGTGTATTTAGGAAGCACCATCTCCGAATCAGCCAAA
The DNA here is from genome assembly GCF_057945365.1 of Rhopilema esculentum. NCBI lineage: Eukaryota > Metazoa > Cnidaria > Scyphozoa > Rhizostomeae > Rhizostomatidae > Rhopilema > Rhopilema esculentum. The sequence goes on from NC_142818.1 coordinate 6,064,159, forward strand.
CTCGACAAAGAACTGATATATAGGATGGGTTAAGCCAGTGCTGCCTTTGGTAGACTGCAAGAGAGCCTATGGAATAACCACCATGTATCTATCAAAGTTAAGTGCAAGGTATACAGAGCGGTTGTCTTGTCAGCCCTACTGTATGGTGCGGAGACCTGGACAATTTATCGGTTCCAAGTAGAAGCTGCATGCTTTTATGATGAGGCACATAAGACAAATAATGAATATTTCATGGCGAGACAGGATAACCAATGTTGAGATTTTGAAGAGAGCTGGACTGCCATCCATGGCCGATATGCTTATCACAAAAGGTCTGTGATGGATAGGGCATGTCCACAGAATTGGACGCGAGCGCCTGCCGAGACAACTCCTCTACTCGCAGCTAGAAATGGGGCAGCGAAATCAGGGTAGACCAAGACTCCGATTTAAAGACGTGACAAAGAGAAATATTAAGTGGAGAGACATCAAGACGCAGGACTGGCAGTCCAAAGCACTGGATCGTCAATCATGGAGGACAGTCATTCAAACTAAAACGTAGAACAGTCATCGTTGTCAACCGATGGACTGCAAATGAGTATGAGACGTTTTTGCAAACCTTTATTGTAAATGCATATACTCAGAATGCATATAACCAGGAAATGTACGTGCAGACAGGCAGCTTAGTGATGGTCCTGGAAAACTTAGGTCACATAAATATAGAAATAAGATTGTCTACAATCATTAACAAATAAGATTTGTTAATGAATATTTAGCATAAGGAGTATAGCAAAGTATTTATCTAGATATACATTTACCGCACCTTGAATTTTAAACTGTAGGGACTATAGAACGGAAACTGTTTGATTATTATAAAACAGTTTCCATTTTATAGTCCCTGCAGTTTAGTTTTGAGCCCCTCTAGTTTTTTCCACGCTATTACCTGCTTTTCCGAATCTAATATGTCTATCATTGTAGCCATATTGATCTGTTGATCATCGTAGATCATTGTATTTCCATATTTATGTGACCAAATATTTACAGTGTCAACTCTTCGCTGATTGTCAATTATCAATAATTGACAAAAAAATTTCCTTGGTGCTGGATTTTGTGTACTTAAAAGTAATTTAGATTAACAACATTCAAAAGTGGCAACAAAAAATTAAACAAAACAGGGCTGTTTCTATGATATAAAAAATCAAACTGTAATCCAAAACAATTTGTCTTGAAAAATGTGCAATATAACGAAGGCTTTTGGAGCGGGCAAATGGAGATTTCAAAATATTGGAATGAAAAAAATAGCATATGAGCGAACAACATATTTCAATAAGCATCAGGCAAAAAACTGTGTCATGAAGAAAACAGAAAACTTTTACATGAATAGGCCCCAATGCTCAAATAAGATGTGTAACAACAATAAGACAACATTTGCTTGAAAATTGAAAATGTGCCAAAACATACAGTGAAGATAATTAAGAATGAATGACCGGGCAATTCTTGTCTTCCTCACATGATAATTGAGGTTTATGTAGATGGACAGTGATCGTCTTTTCACTTAGGCTTTTTAATAACGTGCAAGGAGTAAACTTAGGTAATGTAAAATGAACATGAAAGGAAAAACTGTATTAGAGTAACCAAGCGAATCTTACATCCAAATGAGTCTGCATGTTAGTCTGTGATTATTTAGAGGTAATGTTTCTATAAAAGCTGCGTATGGCCGTGAATTCACTGACCCAAAGAGCACTGTATGTATGATGATGTATAGCAAAATCTAGAAGTTTGACCAGAGTTTTAAAACAATTAGTCCACGTGATGGTTGGTGAAATAAATATCTACGATGCTGTCAAAACCACAGGTTACTTTTCGCAGATCTTTTAGAGTGCCTTTTCATGTTCCTCTTCAATTCCATTAACTCAAGCCTTTCTCTTTGGTGCTTAAGTGTTAATGTACGAGCCTTCTCGTGTAAAGAATCTCTGAGTTCTTCAAGGCTGCATTCTGAAATGTCTGCAAATATCCGCATGTAGTCTAGAGAATTGTAAGAAAAAGTATAAAAGTAGCACTGGCAAGTAACCAAACGTTTCCAGGTAATAAGCAAGGATCCTTTGAATAGTTAAAGCCATAAATCGGAAATTGTGAATTTCTTATATTAATTTAAGCAACCCAGAAACCAAAGTTTAGTAAGGTATGAAAAACAGATGTTTGACAAACTACTTTTTCTTTATTGATTGATTATTTAAATCTATAATTTTGAAAACGAGCAAAAAGGCTAACGATGCATCAAATTGAAGGGTTGATTTTTTTGACGAACAGTAGACGCAAAATTACCAAGGCAGTACAGAATTGGATAAATGTGGAGCTATGAAAGGCGTTGCTATTACAATTTTAAAAATAAATGCCAATAAACAAGCAACTCACATAGCCTAAGGGTCTCTCAATTTAGAATAATAGTGTTTCCAGCAATCTCAAGGGGCTGGGGGTACAAAAAGCCTGTCCATGAAATTTCCAGGAGGGTTTGCCTTACAATGGCCTGTCTAAACCTCGAAACTTGGCTTGGTATGGCCTCGGTGCACCGTGTTATGAAGGCCTTAAAGTTATGAGCAAATACTTACCAGCTGGTGGAGCAACTTTGCGTCGTTTTCTCAACTGTCTGATTACCGTCCATGAAATGCCAAGAAAAGTCAAAAGTCCAAGAAAGTACAGTTCAAAATTCAGGACAAACCAAAAGGCTGGGGTCTTTGGATCAAACAGCTGAATGTTCGGTGGCTTCTCGTTTGAAAGCTGCGAAAAACGCTCAACAATTGTACAGACGATACATCGAAAATAGAATACAGGAGTGTCTGATAGCGAAAAGAAATTTTTATGAAGTGAAAACACCAGAATAAGGGCCTAATTTTGCCAGGGCAAGGGGGCCGCCGTCCCCAAATGCCCCCGTATCTGCAGCATCTCGATTAATTATTACGATTAATCGCAAATAAGGAGTCGTAAATGTGAGACTAATGCCCTGCATGTAGACGCATCAGGTACAGGTACAATTCCTGCCAAAGGGCTTAGTAAAATTACATCAATTTTCAGAGGCAATTTCAGCCAGAGGCAATTTCAGCCATCCTCCCTCCCTTGATACAGTATTGGTTTACGTGGGCCAAGAAGAATATTATAGGTTATGTTTTTCCTTGTGACTTTAGTTATATTGTTCTTCTGAACGATCAACATTGTTTATTGAGAAAAGGGGACCGAAGAAGTGGAATTCGGGAAAAGAAATAAATAATAGTACTTTTGACAGACATAGAGAAAACCTTCTATCTCATTAAATCCAGAGGCGGCGCTAGGGGATGGTAATTACCCCCCCCCCCCCCTGTAAGTCAAAAGTGATATCTTTCTGAGGAAAAGACTTCCTTAAGGAAAATGAAACCGGGATAAAGAATTTAAATGTGAAAGAAGATCGTGCTATCATGTACTGGTTGTGCCTTGCCTCCACTCAAACGTAAAATAGTTTAACATACCTCGAGTTTCTTGGTCATGTTGGCGACAAATTCTGTTACTCTGGCTTGCTCTGAAGAAATAGAACTCCGGAAGTCACTTTCAAGACGGACTAACTCTTTAGAAAGAACAAAACCAAAGCCTGCATTTCCTGGAATGACTTTCTTCACTTTGAGATTCAACCTGTTGATCGTTGGGGTGTGACTTGCCGTTTCAAAGGCATCCAGAAGTGCTGCGTCTACTTGCTTCTTCTCCAAAGCAGAGAGCACCTCTGCAGCAGTATCATATTTCATGTCTACGGAAAAAAGTAGCAAATTGTAACAGGTTCTTTG